>NC_044400.1:69451850-69751850 GCF_006542625.1 Nomascus leucogenys
AGTCATATCTCCTCTAACCTCCTTTCTGGTTTTAGATGGAGAAGCTAAGGTCCAGAAAGTTAAGTATTTGCCAAAGGTCAGGCAGCTAATTTAATAGTAAAAGTAGAGCTCTTTTTCACCTCTCACTCCTTTTAAAATTTTGTCTCATAAATCTTTGATATCTGTGGATCAGAAAGAATTCTGTTTGAGGTAGTTGGAATAGCATTTCCGCCTATTCAACTAGAACAGGAGTTTTAGCCGGGCATGGTGGCTCACGCCTGTAATCCCAGCACTTTGGGAGGCCGAGGCAGGCGGATCATCTGAAGTCAGGAGTTTGAGACCAGCTTGGTTAACATGGTGAAACCCCATTTCTACTAAAAATACAAAAAATTAATGGGGTGTGGTGGCAGGCGCCAGTAATACCAGCTACTTGGGAGGCTGAGTCAGGAGAATTGCTCGAACCTGGGAGGCAGAGGTTGCAGTGAGCTGAGATGGCGCCATTGCACTGCAACTTGGGCAGCAAGAGCAAAACTCTGCTTCAAAAAAAAAAAAAAAAAAAAATTAGGAGTTTTGTGACTGAGAAGTTAAGACATAGTGAAGGTTCAACTCCTTGAGTGGTTCTGTTTTTGCACTGCCTGTGTGGTAGCTAAGACTTGAGTTTGAAAGCAATAGTTAGAGGGGTTAGATAGAATCTAAGCCTGAAGCCTGGTAAATCCAGGATAGGAACAATGCAAGAAAGTCTTTATAGGCTATAATAGTAGTTGGTCATTTAGTCCTAAATAATTTTTATTTGTGGTACTTATTCACCTCATTTTTATATACTAGTATTTTGCTTCCCATATTAATTTCTACTTGTCTTATAAATGTTAAGTATAAATTAATCTTAATTTGAAGAAAATGAATTATGGAACAAAATATAGAAAGTGAAAACTAGAGGGAGGTAGCTTTCCTCTATAAATTATGTGACTTAACATAAAAAATCAATGATGTGGAAAAGTCTTCTACAAGCCTGGTTACACATCACAGAAATACCTTACAGTTGCTTCATCTGTTTGATGCATAAAGTGTTTTGCAGTGGCAGGCCCACTGCTTTTTTTTTCGTGATTCCTAGTGAACTGATGGGAATTTGTGCAAACAATGATTGTAAGTATATGACAAATTAATTTATCATTAAAAGCCATAACTGACCAGGCGCAGTGGCTCATGCCTGTAATCCCAGCACTTTGGGAGGCTGAGGCAGACGGATCACAAGGTCAGGAGATCGAGACCATCCTGGCTAACACGGTGAAACCCTGTCTCTACTGAAAATACAAAAAATTAGCCGGGCGTGGTGGCATGCACCTGTAGTCCCAGCTACTAGGGAGGCTGAAGCAGGAAAATAGTGTGAACGTGGGAGGCGGAGCTTGCAGTAAGCCAAGATTGCACCACTGCACTCTAGCCTGGGCGACAGAGCGAGACTCTGTCTCAAAAAAAAAAAAAAACAAAAAACCCATAACGTTGATAATCTTCTAAGATGATAGAAATGAGTTGATAAGGAGAAAAGAAGGTTTTATGATTAAAATGAAAGTTTCATGAGTAATAACTTTATTTTGTAAGAAAAAAGTTATGATTACATATAATTTCACTAATATATAAGTGTAAAATGGAGAAATAATCCCAAATAAATACAATATAATAAAAATTGGGGGACATTTTATTTAATGTGATGAGTTTATTTCAGTTTGGGATCTCAAGTGCAGTTCTCACATACCTGGTACAGTGTTAACTCTGTTTCTTTGTTTTTATGGGTTAAGAATTAAAAGTACCAACAGCAGTACTACATTCATTCTACTTAACAACGAACAATCCTATTTCCTCCAAAAAAATGATACATCATTATGACATAGGGCTAGAGAGTTAAAAAAAAAAAAAAAAAAAAAAGAACAACGCATTTGATGTTTCATAATCATTCTTTAGTATTTACAAAGAAGTAAGCTACAATATTTCCTATTCTTCAGACACCAAGTATAACTCAGTTTTTGATTCATAGTGTTGGAAAACAAATCTATCCAGTATTTTTCTTGAATGCATCAATTTTTGTTCTGACATGTAATGGTTAAAAGTTTGATACAGGCCAGAAACAATGAAAAATGGACAAAATATATAAAACAATGTTTTCCAAGATATTGGATATCAGGCAATGAAGGACAGTGAAACTTGATCAATAGGAAACAAAGTGAGTCCTATGATTGCCTCAGTTTATTGCCTTGGGAGAATTTCTAAGCCGTAGTACAGGGAGAGGGGAACATATGCAGCCTAGTGGAATCCTTCTGTTGATAGAGCCTGGAGCCTGGTGAAACCAATGCAGCCAGAGTTTGCTAGAAGGGAGAGAGCTGCATAGAGAGAGAATTCTAGTGATCTGGAATGAATCTCTCCTGATTCTTCAGGTAAATATTGATCACTGCATGCATGTGAGGAAATGACCTGAGGCCAAGGAAAGAATCATCCAAAAATATTACAGTACAGTCTTGGATCACATAAAGACATTTTGTTCAATGATGGACTGCATAAGATTATAATGGAGCTGGAAAATTCCTACAACCTAGTGATGTCATAGATCTCAATGATGATGTCTTATGTGTCTGTGGTGATGCTGGTCTACTGTCTTGCTGATACATTTATCCTTATTTTATCTTTTTTTTTTTTTGAGATGAGGTCTCATTATGTTGCCCAGGGTGGAGTACAGTAGTGCAATCTTGGCTCACTGCAGCCTCGACCTTCTGGGCTCTGGTGATCCTCCCACCTCAGCCTCCCAAGTAGCTGGGACTACAGGCACACGCCACCATGCCCGGCTAATTTTTTGTATTTTTTGTAGAGATAGGATTTTGCCATGTTGTCCAGGCTGGTTTCAAACTTGTGGACTCAAGCAATCTGGCTACCTCGGCCTCCCAAAGTGCTGGGATTACAGGTGTGAGCCATTGCACCTGCCCTATTGTTATTTTAGAGTATACTTTTTCTACTTATATGTATTTTCAAAAGTTAACTGTAAAACAACTTCAGGCAGATCCTTCAAAGTATTACAGATGAAGGCATTGTTATCATAGATGGCAGCTTTGTGCATGTTATTGCCCTTGAAGACCTTCCAGGGGGACAAAATCTGGAAGTGGAAGACAGTGATATTGTTGATTGTGACCCTGCGTAAGTCTAGGCTAATGTGTATATATTTGTGTCTCGTAAAAATAAATTTTTTAAATACAGTTTATAAAATAAGGATATAAAAAATATTTTTGTACAGCTGTACAACATGTATTTTAAGCTAAATGTTATTACAAGAGAGTCAAAAAGTTAATTTAAAAAAATTTTAAAGTTTATAAAATAAAAAGTTACTATTGAAGAAGAACATTTTAAAAATAAATTTAATGTATTTAAGCCTAAGTGTGCAGTGTTTATAAAGTCTACAGTAGTGTTATAATAATGTCCTAGGCCTTCACATTCACTCACCACTCACTGACTTACCTAGAACAACTTCTAGTCCTGCAAGCTCCATTCATGGTAAGTGTGCTTTACAGGTATACCATTTTATCTTTCATACTGTATTTTTACTATACCTTTTCTATGTTTAGATACAAAAATACCATTGTGCAACAAATTCAGTACAGTAACTGAATGCTGTACAGGTTTGTAGCCTAGAAACTATAGGCAGTGCCATATAGCCCAGGTCTGTAGTAGGCTGTGCCGTCTAGGTTTGTGTAAGTACTCTATGATGGTCACATAATGATGAAATTACCTAAAGGTGCATTCCTCAGAACATATCTCTGTCATTAAGCAATACATGACTGTAATTGTGTCATGCTCAGAGATGGCTGGGAATATTGGCTGTGTCCACAAGACAGACTGGAAAGCCTCATTCACGGAGCATTGGGTAGAGTACATAGAATGGGCCTTGCCTCAGCTGTGGGAAACAATTAGCCCTAGACTGAACACTGTCCTTGTCTTGCCTAACAAGTGTTTAAAGCAAGGCCTGAAAGCATCAAACTGTTTCTAAGTAGCTTAACTGAATTCTAGAACAAAGCTCAAGAAGATTTATAGGGATACAAAAACATCTAGCACCTAGAAAGGTAAAATCCACAATGTCATCTCCAAACTAGCAAGGATGCAGAAAAGCAGGAAAATAGGACCCATAATGAGATAAAAAGTGACATATTAGAATTCAGACAGTATTTCATATGTTCAAAAAGTTAAGTAGGGACATGGAAGATAGATGTCAATCCAACTTCTAGAGATGAAAACTGCAATGTGTGAAATGTAAAACACGGTGTGGGATTAATGGCAGATTGGACATTGTGGAAGAAAAGATTCATGAGTTTGAAGAAGACATAGCAATAGAAACAAATCAAAGTCACACCAAAAAGATAGTCTATCAGTGAGCTGTGCACAAGTTTAAGCACCCTAGTGTGTAATGGGAGTAGGGGAAGGGACCATACAAAGTATTTGAAGAAATGATAGCTTAAAAGTTTGATGGAAACCATAAACCCACAGATTCAGAAGATATGAACTCCAAGCACAAGAAGCATAAAAAAACCACACCACCCAGGCGTGGTGGCTCATGCCTGTAATTCCAACACTTTGAGAGGGTGAGGCAGGAGGATTGCTTTGAGGCCAGGTGTTTGAGACCAGCCTGGGCAACGTGGAGAGACCTTGTCTCTTAAACCCAAACCAGAGTACACCATAATCAAATTGTTTAATACCAGTGATAAAGATAAAATCTCAAATGGACTAGGGGCAAAAAGGTACTGTTTTCAAGTGACTTGGAAATAGTTACAAAGGTAAGAAGTTAGATTTCTTATAGGCAACAATTTGAGAAGCCAGTAGAGCAACATATTTCAAGTACCAAACAGAGAAAAACTCTGTCAACCTAAAATTATGTGCCCAGGCCAGGTGCGGTGACTCACGCCTGTAATCCCAGCACTTTGGAAGGCTGAAGCTGGCAAATCACTTGAGGTCAGGAGTTCGAGACCAGCCTGGCCAACATGGAGAAACCCCATCTCTACTAAAAATACAAAAATTAGCTGGGTGTGGTGGCGGGCACCTGTAATCCCAGCTACTCAGGAGGCTGAGGCAGGAGAATCACTTGAACCCAGGAGGTGGAGGTTATAGTGAGCTGAGACCACGCCATTGCACTCCAGCCTGGGCAACAGAGTGAGACTCAGTCTCAAAAAAAAAAAAAAGTCTATGCCCAGAGAAAATGTCTTTGAAATACAAAAGCAGCATACTTTTTCAGACCACAGCTGAAAGGATTCATCAGTAGATCTGTTGTACCAGAAATGTTAAAGGAAGTTAAGTCAGGCAGGTAGAAATACACTAGGGACCAGAAACCCATGGTCTTCAAGCTGCTATTTTACTGCCTGCAGGCTAAGAATTTTTTTTTCCCCTTTTTTCAAGGGTTATAAAAGAAAACCAAAAATAACTCCTGACATTGCTCAGTGTTTCTTTTGTGGGGGGAGGGGGCAAGGGGCAGGGGACATAAAACTGCCTTCAGTTGAGAACCACTGGCTCTATATGCATCCCAGTTAAAAGCTAAAGGTTGTTGGACTGGATAAAACAAGATCCAATTTTATGCCTCTTATAAGGCACACACTTTAAACGTAAAGACCCAAATAGGTTGAAAGGATGAAAAAAGATATCATGGTAACACCAGTTAAAGCTGGAATCTCTGTATTATTAGGCAAAGCAGATTCTAGAGCAAAGAATACTGCCAAGGATGAAGAATGTAAAATGGAGCAACCACTGGAAAATACTTTGACTCCTGTAAAGTTAAATATGTATCTATCATACGTATGATCTAGCCATTCTACTCCTAGGTATTTACCCAAGAGAAAATGAAATATTTGTTCATGCAAAAACAAATGTCCATTGTAGCTCTATTTGTAATGACCAAAATTTAGAAACAATCAAAGTGCCTATCAAGTGAATAAACTAGAATACAATGGAACACATATGAGAATACTACTCAGCAATGAAAAGGAATCAACTGTTAATACGCACATGCAATTCAAGGTACACTTCCATAAAGCTTGTTATAAGCTTGAGTCAGGAAGTGAGATATAACAATACAGTAGCTCTAATTTTATTTCTTTCAAAATTTCTATAATAATGTCCTTTTCCATATGTTGCAAAATTTCAGGAGCATGTAGTACCTAGGGTGATTACCGCCCCTTTAACAATAACGTCTTTTGGAACCCTTGGATAAGTTGGAATGTTGAAATCCCTGTAATTATAAATATAGTTCATAAAAAATGCTGAAAATATCAGTAAAATGTGTGGTATTATTACTTAGATAATGTCTTTGGAAATGTTTGCCAAATAGTAATTGCTTTTCAATAAGAGAAAAAGTACTGACCAAGTAGTATTGAGTATTTAATAAAAATAGCTTTTCATAGTGTGAAATGAGCAGACTGTCTTTGGATGCCAGAGTTTTGTTACATTTTCTGTGGGTTGATGATCATTGAAGCCGAGTATTGGGTAAAAGGGGAGTATTTATTATCATTCTTTCTACTTTTATGTTTGTTTGAAATTTTTTATCATAAAGCATTCTTTTTTTGAGACAAGGTCTCTGTTGCCAAGGCTGGAATGCAGTAGCACAACATTTAAAAAAATTTATATTATCTAGCAATAGATATTCTATTCCTGAAAATACATTTCTGTTTGATATATAATGGCATTCTGTTAACAAAACACTACATATATAATGGTGGTCCCATGAAGTAATATTGTATTTTTACTGTACCTTTCCTAGTTTTGGATACATTTAGATACAGAAATACTTCACCATTGTGTTACAATTGCCTATAGTAAAGTAATATGCTGTACTGGTTGGTAGCCTAGGAGCAAGAGGCTATATATATAGCCAAAGTATGTAGTTTGTATCTGGGTTTGTGTACGTATGCTCAGATGTTTGGGCAGTGACAATCGCCTAGTGACAGATTTCTCAAAATGTATCCCTGTTGTTAAGTAACAAATACTCAACTATATATCTAATTCACTTGTGTCTGAGGTTATATTTAAACAACATGGTGTATCCTGTACTAACCGATCTTCCTACATTTCTCTACAAGTGTTATGCAGCTTATTTTCAACAAGGTGGATTATGAAGTCTGTACAGACTTATAGTATTGCTTCCAAATGTTCTGCAGCGGAAAAAATAAATGAGCTACTGTGTTGTCACTCTGTATAGTTTTTAATTAATTAGCTGAGATTTAAGGTTGTACATACCATATCCAGACATGTTAGAAGAAAATATGTGAGTTGTTTTCTGTCTCACAATATGCTTTAATGATGATAATAAGGCTTTATCACTAACAATAGTGCAATAACTAAGAAATTAGTCTGGGAACTTGAATGTATTTTTTTCCTTTGTCAGTAAGTTCAGCGTCTTGTATCCAAATAGCTTTTTTAATTTTGAAGATTTTAAGCCTTTATTTCAAGAATACCATTGACACATTTGATAAATGCACATATTAAATTATCTTCATTATAATCTTTTATACTTTCTTTTTTCTTTTTAGAATGTGACTTGTACGATGTTGGCTGTTGGTTTGAAATAAAGAACAATACAAAAACCAAGTACAAAAAAAAAAAAGAATGTGATTTGAATAAAGTCACAATTTGCTGTTTAAAAACTCAACACCTTTCTCTGTTTTGTCACTTATTTTACATCCCAGATCCAGCAGTTGAACTTGAGCAGTTTTTACTTCATCATTCTTGATTATTTTTATTTTTGAAAATGTGGTTCAAGTGTAATTTGTAGTTTGATTAAAATGTTACAAGTTAAATTTGAAAATACCATACTAGATGTGTTTTGACAAATGAACTGACCATTTACAACTGATACTTTTTTTGTCTTTATACTTCTGTCAGTAGCAGATGAAATCCTTCACACATTAAGTCACAAATAATTGAATTTTATTAACCAAAATTTTAATTGTTACAATCATTGGCTTTTCGATTAAGTTGATAGTTAAATTGACCATCTGTTTTTTTTTTTTTTTTTTTTTTTTTTTTTTTTAGAGATGGAGTTCTGCTCTTGTTGCCCAGGCTGGAGTGCAATGGCACAATCTTGGCTCACCGCAACCTCCACCTCCTGAGTTCAAGCGATTCTCCTCCCACAACCTCCTGAGTAGCTGGGATTACAGGCACCTGCCACCACGCCTGGCTAATTTTGTATTTTTAGTAGAGACAGGGTTTCTCCATGTTGGTCAGGCTAGTCTCGAACTGCTGTCCTCAGGTGATCCGCCCTCATTGGCATCCCAAAGTGCTGGGATTACAGGTGTGATAAATTGACCATTTTATACCAGGAAGTCAAATGAGAAGACATCAGTAAAAATATTCTGGCCAACTCACGTTTTATTTATCATATCCTCGTCATTAATTGCTTCTCATAATGCCACAGTTTGTCATGGTATTTGTGGCAGCAGGCAAAGTCCTTGTTCAGACTTTGATTAAATTGCTGTGGCATTTTTCTATTAAAAAGATCTCCTGTTTCAATTTATAGTTTGCCTGTGATCTGTGGGTTAAAAAGAGCACTATACTATTCCATTTGATTCAGTGTTTTGAGATAATATATGATTTGCTTAGTCTCATTTGGATGAAATGAATATTTCCAGATCTAAACGTCAAATAAGAGGGTACTGCAACTTAGTGTGTAACTCCTAAAAAATAGAAATTGTTTAATATGAGTTAAAACTTCAATTTTAACAAATGTTGAGTGCCTACATCATATGCCAAGCATTGGACTAGGTACTTGTACATGTTTTCTCGTGGACTACCATCAAGGTTAAAGAGGTTGGCCATGATCATGTGGCTGTTTAGTGAAAGAGCCAAGAACCTAAATACTACGACATGTATTCAGGTGCCCTTTGTACTGTCCCATGATTCAAATCATTAAAGGTGGGATGTGATTTTCAAGATTATTTAATAGCTGCAATTTGTAATGGGTACAAATATAGTTTATAATGTTTACATTAAACTAGAAACTATGCAACATCTAGTAATTTTTAAATTACGATTATTTTGATTGATAATTTATAATTGTATACATTTATGAGATACAATGTGATGTTTTGATACATGTCACAATGTGGAATGATTACATCAAGCTAACACATCTAGCACTTCATTTGCCTATCTTTTTTTTCTTATGGTGGGACATTTGAAATTTACTCTTAGTTTAGTTTAGTTTTGTTTGTTGAGACAGGTGGCAGCTCTGTCACCCAGGCTGGAGTGCATTGTTGGGATCACAGCTCACTGTCGCCTCGACCTCCCAGGCTCAAGCCTCAGCCTCCCGAGTAGCTGGAATCACAAGCACACACCACCACACCTGGCTGGTTTTTTTGATGTTTAGTAGAGACAAGGTCTCACTATGTGTCCCAGGCTTCTCTTAGTTATTTTGAAACATTTATTATTATTGACTGTAGTCACCCTGCTGTCCAATAGATCTCAAAACCTATTCCTCCTGTCTACCTGACACTTTGCATGCTTTGATCAACAACTCATTCCCACCCCCACAGCCTCTGGTAACCATCATCCTCTCTTTACTTCTATGAGTTTAACTTTTTTAGATTCCACAAATATGAGATCATGTGGTATGTGTCTTTATTTTATTTTTTGAGGCAGGGTCTTGCTCTGTCTCCCTGGCTGGAATGCAGTGGCGCCATCATGGCTCATTGCAGGCTGGACCATTCTGGGCTCAAGCAATCTTCCCACCTCATCCTCCTGAGTAGCTGGGACTACAGGCATGCACCACCATACCTGGCTAATTTTTTAACTTTTTGTGGAGGTGGAGTCTACTTATGTTGCCTAGGCTGGTTTTGAACTCCTGGGCTTAAGTGATCCTTCTGCCTTGGCCTCCCAAAGTGCTTGGAGTATAGGTGTGAACCACCGTGCCCAGTTCCAAAATTCATATTTTTAAACTGTGAAAAGCCAAGTCACCCTAAAAGGTTTGTATTACAAGAACAAGATAAGGAAATGGTCATTAAAAAAAAAAAGTTGTCAGTAGGAAATTGAGGCAATTCTGTTTGTATGCATTTGGCCTCAAGGAAGTGATTCAGTTTCCTCTTGCATTAGCTCAAGGGTGTGGCTTATGGTCTTGGACAGTTCACTTGTGATCCAGATTCTTTTGGAGGGTGTGAGAACAGGTGCAGGTACACTAATCATCGGATTCCTACCAACAGCCAAAATCCATCTCAGTTGAGAGCCATGTGTTTTACTGGGTTCTTTTTTTCCCTTAAATTTAAGAATTTTGGATTGGGGGCCAGATTTTCTCATCCTAAGTTTGTGTTTCTTTTCTCAGATAAACTTTATTTCTGCTCAACTAGCATAGAATTTTATTTTTTATTACATATTAAAAAACATAACGGGGCTCTAGTATGCACAATGCTGTAGGCTAGGCAGTGGAGTTGGGGACAAGAGAGGGAAAGAGTGAAACAAATATAAGCTTGAGTTATATTTGAATATTAGCTGTGGGTGCTTTAGCATTCAAATAATTTTAGATACATCTCGCAAATTTGTAAGGTAGTCCCAAATTAAGTTTTACTGAATTGGTTGGGGTAATTCCTGCAAGGTAGACCATCCTAAGGGTAGAAGAAATGAGCTGTACTAATAATATGCCGTTGTTGGAGAGAAGGAGGGATTCTGATTATAGGGGTATGGCTGTACCTCAAGTTTGCCTTGGCTAAGATCCCTGACACCATATCTGATTCCCAGGGAGGTAGGGGGCTCTAAGTAAATACGGTTGAAAGCTACTTCACGTTAAACACATGAGTTGAAACAACCCGCCACTGGAACCCCTTTAACAATATGTCACAAATAAGAAAGCCATTCTTTCCTACATTGTCAGCTAAGCTCATAATGGCCACCTGAAAATAGAGGGTTCAAGGAAGAATGGGAGAGACACAGTGGCTCAGTTTCATCTGGGGTAGCAATGCAGCTGTAGCGGGAGTGAATTTATGACTGAGCATGTGAAAAACATTCCTGATAATTCAGAAGCCCTTTGCATTAAGGGTGGGGAGATTTTGCTGAAGTTTAGGTTCTAAACTTCAACCTTAAACTTAATGAATCATTAAGATTCACATATTAATGATATTGTGACCTCATTTGTACCTGTAGGCTGTTGAGGACTGCAGAAATAAGGGTTATATAAAGATGAGCAGGCCAGGAGTGGTGGCTCATGCCTGTAATCCCAGCATTTTGGGAGGCCAAGGTGGGCAGATCACCTGAGGTCAGGAGTTTGAGACTCGCCTGGCCAATATGGTGAAACCTCGCCTCTACTAAAAAATACAAAAATTAGCTGAGCGTGGTGTCAGGCGCCTGTAATTCCGGCTACTTGGGAGGCTGAGGCAGAAGAATTGCTTGAATCCGGGAGGCAGAGGTTGCAGTGAGCTGAGATTGCACCATTACACTCCACCCTGGGTGACAAGAGTGAAACTCCGTCTCAGAAAAAAAAAAAAAGATGAGCAAAACTGTGTCCCTACCTTCATAAAGGGCCCACTTTGGTGGGGGAAAAAGATATGTTTATGTCAATAAAATAAGAAGCAGTATATTCAACTTTATAAGTGAGGTACTGTACTAGGTACCTCATCGGATGACACATAAGAGTGTCTGGGTCCTGTTCAATAGGAATTAGTGTGCCAATATGTTTTTAACTGAGGGAGAGTCATTAGATTTTTTGTTTTAGAAACATTGCTGACTAGCTGGTTTGGTGCAAGGATTGAAATGAGAAGCTAAAAGCAGGGAAACTAGTAGTTCAAGCAGAAGGTAAGTAGGGCCCATACTAGGTCTGTATTAGTGTAAGCAGAGAAGGGATGAATTAGAGATGTTTGAGGGGACTATGTGTCTTATTAAGATACTGAGTGATGGAAAAATGAAAGCTTTTAAGATAACTCCAAAATCTCTAGAAGCAGTATTGTGTGTTACCTAAAAAGATGTAAGGTCTGAAGACAGACTGCCTAAGTTTGAATCTTGGCTCTGCTATTTCTTAATGGAGTAGTCTTGGGTAAATTATGGAACTTCCTTAAGTTTTTCGTCTGAAAAATCAGGATAAGAGTGCCTACACTTCATGCAGTCATTCTGTGAATGTAAATACTCTAAAACTGAAAAGTCTTTAGATTGGTGACTTGCACTCAGGTTTGTTTGCTATCATTATATTAGCCAGGGTGTCAATGAACAGTGATGAAAATGAGATGAGAATACAGAAACCTTGGCAAACTCAGAGGACAGAAAATGGTGAGTTCACTTTTGGACTTACTGAATCTGTAGCTTCTGGCAAATGGTAGTCACCTAGTAAGTGTTCGTTCAGTAGTGACAGAAATAAGCACATTTTTCTTTTTTTTTAAAAAATTATGTGACAGGTACTGTTGTAAGCTCTTTGACTATATAATCTCATTTAATCTCCACCACAGTCCACTAGAATAGGTAGTAGTATTTCCATTTCACAGATGAGTGAGCAGAATAGTGAACAGGTTTGTGGCTTAACGGTAGTAGCAAATTCTCATTCCCAGAAGGCAAAAGAGGTTCTGTTTTACCCTGCTGGTAGTAAGAATGTGGACCAGCTGAGATTTGAACCCAGACAATCAGTCCAACTCCAGTGTGCTGAACCACTACAACAGGTCAAACCATTTTGAAACCTCTGGCCCCTAATATCTTAATAGAGATACTGAGACTAGAGTCTATTTTGGTATGCTGTTTCATACAGTGTTAGGTGTCTAATAATAAAGATACCTATCATTTATTGAATGGCTACTATTTCCCATGCAGTGGAGTACCTAGTGTATTGTTAGTTTTTCAATAATTAATGACTATTATCAATGTATAATATTACCTCTATCTTTGGAGAGGAATATCATAGAAATATTATGGTATATGTAAAGGAAAGGATATCATTTCTAGGAATTTTCAGTAAAAGACTGGCAAGAATAAACATATGTAAACTTGTAATTCTTCATGAATAATAGCATTCCTTTTATTTTGACCCATCCTAAAGCTACCCGAATTAGAAAGTTACATTTGGTAAATATTGTACAACCATTTCTTATTTACTCATTGCTTACCCTGCACACTAGGTCAATATGCTCTACTGTTTTATGGGTCAGTTGTTCAGTGACAGAAAGATTATTTTGACAAATATCTGGTAGTAACAGTTGTGCACACTTAACATTTTTTAAAATCTGGGAATAATGTTTAGCCACAAACTTGTTCATTATTCTGCTGTTCCTTGTCAGCAACAAGAAAACCTTTGCAAAGACAAAAAAATTACATCTTACCATAGTATCAGCTACCTAGGAATAGATTACATAAAGATAATGGATTGAATGGATTGATTCAATTTTAACTCCCTCTAGAATGATACTGAAAAAAACAATTTTTATCCTTCACCATTTCTGGGCTGGGAATGGAGACAAGAGGCTCACTTGAATTATCCAAGTAGAGCTTTTTTATTACCAGTGATTTCTAAGCTTGACCTTTTCATGGAACAATGCATATCTGATGATCTCTTGGGATATTCTCATTATTTAATGTATATAGCAATATTAAAAGATAGTATTGAATGCTTAATATGCCAAGTACTGTGAAAGCCTATTACACTTATTCTGTTAATTTTTACAACAACACTATGAAGTATGTTTTACTCTTTTTCATAGTTTATTAAGTGAGGACCCAGAAACTCAGAATAGATAATTTGCCCTTGGTCACACAAGTGCCACCACCTTTGAACTTAAATATGAAGACTACCCTCTAGAGTTGGTAGAGCCGTGGAAGGAGCCTATGCCCCTAAATAAAGTAGAGCTGTCAAACCAGTTCTGGACCACTTACATGGTGTATACATGAGTTTAGTAGCCAGCTTCAAAGATGGTCCTCAATTAATCCCTGCATTTATTAGGTACACCGTTGTGTAAGCAATCCCCTCCCACGCTGTACTGGGGTTGTTCTGTATGACCAGTGGCATACGCATGAGTGATGGGATGTCTCTTCTGAGATTACGTTATAAAAGACTGACTTATCTTGGGTTTGAAATCATTTGCTCTCTCTCTTTCTTGGCCCTCACCTTGAGGAAAGCAAGCTACCACATTATATGTAACTCTAGAGAGAGTACCATGTGGTGAGGACCTGAGGTCCTTATTCTAACAGCCTATGAGGATGTGAGGCCTCCCAAAAGCCACTTGAGTGAACCTGAAAGCAGATCCTTCAGTCCCAGGTTATGTCATCAGATGATCGCAGCTTTGGCTGCCAATTTGACTGCAGCCACATGAGAAAACCTGATCCAGAACCACCCAGTAAGCCACTGTAATTCCTGATCCTCAAAAACTGAAATAATAAAGCCATTTAAGTTTTAAAGGGTGCTTAAGCCATTCAAGTTTTGGGTTAATCTTAAGCAACAACAGATAACTAATACAAGAGAAAAAGAGAAAAAAAGACCCCATCTTGCTTAAGGCACTGTTATTTTCTATTTTCTGTCACTTACAACTAAATGTAACAAGACCCTTCTCCAGTTAATTTGTAGAATTAACCTAAAGAAACAGCTTTGAAATACTATTCCTAAGGTTCCCAAACACTGAAAATTGGCAGAGACCAAAGAGAACATCACGACCAATCTGCTCATTTTACAGGTAAAAGTAATAGCTAACATTCAGTGCTTCCTATGCCAGGCTCTACTAAATTCCATAAAACACTTAATTCTCAGGATACTCTGTGAGGTAGAGACTTACAATCCCTTTAAGGATGAGGATACTGGTTCCACACTCCAACCCATTTTGCTTTACTGTCTCTTCACCATAAAAGAACACTTTCAAAACTGCAATTACAACCACATGCCAAAGTTTTGTTACAACCTTGCACACAGGGGAAACACCTATAGTAGTCCAAAGAATCACCTTGGTAGAGACATTTTAGGGAAAGTGAATGGAACTAATCACAGTTAAATTGGTTACACAAATAAAATAATGATTCGTTAAAGGTTACCTAACTTTTTTTTTTTTTTGAAATGGAGTCTTGCTCTGTCACTCAGGCTGGAGTGCAGTGGCTCGAACTAGGCTCACTGCAACCTCCTTCTCTCAGGTTCAAGTGATTCTCCTGCCTCAGCCTTTCCAGTAGCTGGTACTACAGGCGTGTGCCACCGTGCCCGGCTAATTTTTGTATTTTTAGTAGAGATGGAGTTTTGCCATGTTGCCCAGGTTGGTTTCAAACTTCTGACCTGAAGTGATCTGCCCACCTCGGCCTCCCAAAGTGTTGGGATTACAGGCGTGAGCCACCGTGCCAGGCCACCTAACTCTAGACTGACTTATCTGGACGACTGGTGACTGATTTCCCTTAACAAGTCAGCCTGGGAGAGTCCTTTTTACACGTGTTGTAGATTAATTAATATGTATTAATAATTTAGCACCTTTTATCACTCAAAAGTGTCCCAGACCAAGTCTGCACAGTTGAGGAAATGAAAGCTCCAGAATGGCCAAGTGATTTGCCCTAGATCTTGTGGGTAGGTAGGTAGTGAGAAGTGGGATTAGAGTTCAAACCAATGTTTCATGTATTAGCCAGGCTATTAGTCAGTGAACACAAATGAGATGTATACATGACATCTCTATTTCTAGGTAGCTCTCAGCATTTAAATTTTTTAGGAGGTGTCTTGTGTAATTGGGGATTTTTTTTGTACTCTGTTTTGAGTTTTTAAAACAACGTCGGGGCTGGGTGCGGCGGCTCATGCCTGTAATCCCAGTGCTTTGGGAGGCCATGTGGGAGGACTGCTTGAGGCTAGGAGTTCAAGATCAGCCTAGGCAACATCATGAGACCGCACCTCTACAAAAAATAAAAATAAAAAATTAGCCTGGTGAGGTGGCACGGGCCTGTAGTCTTAGCTATTCTGGAGCTGAGAAAGGAGGATCATTTGAGCCTAGGAGTTTGAGGATGCAGTAAGCTATGTTTGTGCCACTGCACTCCAGCCTGGGTGACAGAGTGAAACTCTTTAAAAAAAAAAAAAAAGTCAGGTGTAGGGAGGAAGGAAACAGAACTGATACTTTCCTAATACTTTTTTTTCCCTCTCTGTAGGCAGGGATTAAGCAACTGCCTGCCAGATTTCATCATTACAATGAATGTAACTCTGACACTTTACAGGAAGCTTATCATTTCTTTCCATTCCAGAAACTTGTGATACTTTCTCACTACATGGTGCAAACAGCTGAGTCAAGTTGTCCCTGAGAGTAGCCACCTTTCCCTCAGGCCATACACATGGGACCATTCTTTCTCCCTACAAGTCAGCCCATAATAGAGCCTCTGATTGAAAATCGAGATTTTGGTGTTCACTTGGCAATATTTACTAAGAGGTAAATGACACAAGGTAGGTGACATAAAGGTATATTTGGGAAATGGAAGGCTCTTTTCTGTCTGAAAATTTTGCAAGGAAACTTTATGGACCACTATACACATTATATCTCCAGATTTAAAATGAAAGAAACTATGATTTTAGTATTATCTAAACTTCTCTTCAAAAGGAGATCTAAGGAATGGGACTACTCTATATTTGGACAGTTAACGTAGTTTGTGGTGCAGCTCCCATTCTCCTGGTAGAAGGAATTGGAAATCTGAGTAAAGAGGTTCCCAGAACTGAATCTCACCCAGTACCCAGTTTAGGAATCAATTTTTGCTTATGAGGTCAAAATGAGAACCCTTTAAAGGAGGGTAACAATTGTTGAAAGTAAGAAGGACTTTAAATATAGCTTGTTTGGATTAGTTTTTCTTAAAAACCATATATGTATATTACTGAATAACAGGAGTATTTTGGTTTGTAAAAACTTTTCAAATTCTCATTCATGCAGCAAGAAATATTTTATGCCTACTATGTATGCCTACTACTTGTTCAGGGAATGTAGATAAACATTATTACATGTCAGGTACCTACAATTGCTAAGAAATTAATTATTTTACTGGGTACCCTTCCATTTATGGCATTCTTCTGATTTTTTGTCATTAAATATATTGTTTAGTTAAAGCACAGGAGGGACTGGAATTAATGAGGAAGAAACATTGATCACTGCAGCTGATTCAGGATGGGGTGGATAGTATGAAACTTTGAATTCAAAAGCTGGGAGATTTCCAAGAACAGTAATCTGGATTTATTTAACTTTATGTCTCAAGCTCCTGCTGCATAGTGGGTGTCCAATTTAATGCTGAATATGAAAAAATTAAGTCTCTGGAGTCCCAGATGGATAATTTTTCTTAATATTTAATGCTGAGCTTAAGGGCCACTTCCACCAGAAAGCCCTCTGTGGCTATCTAGAAAGTAGATTAAGACACCATCCTATATGTGCCTGTCTTAGTCTGTTTTCTATTGCTTATAACAGAATACCTGAAACTGGGTAATTTATAAAGAAAAGGAATTTATTTCTTACAGTGTGGGGCTGAGAAGTCTGTGGTCGAGGGGCTGCATCTGATGAGGGCCTTTTTTCTGGTGGCGACTCTGCAGAGTCCCAAGGCAGTGCAGGACATCACATGGTGAGGGACTGAGCATGCTGGCACAGGTCTTTCTTCCTCTTGTAAAGCCACCAGTCCCATTCCTATGATAACCCATGAATCCTTTAATCCATGAATGAATTAAGCCATTCATGAGGGCAGAACTTTCATGACCCAATCACCTCTTAAAGGCCCCACTTCTTTTTTTTTTTTTTGAGACGGAGTCTTGCTCTGTCGCCCAGGCTGGAGTGCAGTGGCGCAATCTCAGCCCACTGCAAGCTCCGCCTCCCAGGTTCATGCCATTCTTCTGCCTCAGCCTCTCCGAGTAGCTGGGACTACAGGCGCCCACCACCATGCCCGGCTAATTTTTTGTATTTTTTTTAGTAGAGACGGGGTTTCACCGTGGTCTCGATCTCCTGACCTCATGATCCGCCCGCCTCGGCCTCCTAAAGTGCTGGGATTACAAGCATGAGCCACCGCGCCCGGCCAAGGCCCCACTTCTTAATACTGCCTTATTGGGATTAAGTTTCAGCATGAGTTTTAGAAAGGACAAACATTCAAACCACAGCAATTCCTAAATCAGCCTGCTGCAGCAGTTGTTGATTGACTATTTTGATGGACAGTAAGGATCAACTCTGGT
Source organism: Nomascus leucogenys (assembly GCF_006542625.1). NCBI lineage: Eukaryota > Metazoa > Chordata > Mammalia > Primates > Hylobatidae > Nomascus > Nomascus leucogenys. The sequence continues at coordinate 69,469,942 of NC_044400.1, forward strand.
ACTGAGCGAGGACTATGATTCCAAATGGGTCAAAATGTAAACATTCTTTCATTGCTTGTTTTCACAACTAATCCCCTATTGGGGAAAGTGCTGTGTCACATACTCAAATAAACGGAGTGAAATGCCTTAGAATTGACCTCCCCTGGCCAATAACCCTTTCCAGGGTTCTCAAAATTAGGCTTGGAAACTACTATAGAAGAGGCCTATTGATAACAGAATAAGCTATATTTTTAGGTTGCCAGAGAGAGAATGAGAGTAAGTTAAGAGAAACGACCAATTCTACCAGTCATTCTACAATGTGGGTTTTCACTGCTCTGTTCACATGCCTTATTCAGACTTCCTGTGGTGGTCAATTGCTAGACCGTCTGTTGGAATTATCTGCTGTCATATACCCAAAAAGTTCTCACAGAGAGGTAAAGTGACAACCTTGGCCTTAATAACCCTTCCAATCTGCTGTAGTTGCAGTAACCTGTGGTAATGATACTACATTGATCAACGACCTCTCTAGAGCTAAAGTTCAGTATAGGTCAGTCATTTATTTTGGATATATCAGGTGATTAATTGCTACATAATTCAGCATATGGAGCTAATGTTAATAGCTTTCCATGGGAAAAATTACTCACAGGGCTTATTTTTAAAATCACTTTATTTCTTTCATTTTGTCATCTAAAACAAATTCCTTGAAATGGCCAGTGTCCAAAGTGGCTGTTATTACTTTTCAGCTGATTATAGAGCTTCAAATCTGGGTTACAGTGAAACTGTGTGGATGGACTTTTTTTGTTGTTGTTGCCAAATACCTTTTTAATGTGTCTGGTTCTAGAGATGGATACACTAGTGAACAGCACAAACAGTTGATTAGAGAAGACAACATAGCATATTAAACGTTAGTAAAAATGAGGAAATTACACAGTGCTATGAACTATTCTCATTTTTTTTCCAACATATTTACTGAATACTCACTTTATGACAGACATCATTCTAAGTGCTGTGGATAAAACAAAGTGCATGTTCTCATGGAGCTCATTTCTCTATCTAACTGGTTCACCTGAGGTCTGATTCTGCATTCCAAGATAGCTGGAGTGAAAGATTAGCATGAGGTAAAGAAATAGAGGGTACATAAGAAAATGCTCTCTGGGGGTTATTAAAAAATATAGAGGCAAAGTCCCGGGGAAAGAACAGAGAAAAAGAGCGAGAAACAGGGTGAAAGGGAGAAGGAGGAAGAGAGAAATGAGTCTTTATCAAAGATTTTATTATTCTATTTCTTAAGCATTATTCCTGCTTCTTAAGACAGACTGTGAATAAGCCATCTCTGTATCCCAACTAATGCAATGACTGTGGGGGTATTGTCAGATCCAGATTTATATGACCAGATTCTTCACTTACTAATTTGTGGGACCCTAGGCAATTACTAGAATGTCTTGAAGACTTAATTTCCTGCAGCATTACCTCATAGAGTTGCTTTCAAAAAGTATTACTAGCTTACAGACAGTACTGTTATAAGTGCTTCAAATATATAAATCCTCATAAAGATTCTGAGGTAGGTATTATTAGCCTCATTTCATGTAAGAGCAAACTGAGACACAAAGAAGTCATATAGCTTGTTAACGGTTGTATAACTAGTGTCTGGCAAAACCAGGAATCTTAACTTCATTTCCAGAGTCTGTGGTTTAACCACTGTTCACACTGTCTGTAATAGCATATAGTAATATAAGATTAGAACTAAATAGGGTGCATTCCACTGCAAAGTTCTTTCTCACCTCCTTCTACTCCATTATTTGTTGACTATTTACTGATCCCCATGTTGTCTTGCAACTGTGATAGGTAATAGAGAACAAGGGTGAACACAGCATATCTGGTTCTTGCCCTCTGGAGGTTCTGGCCATTAAGCAAATAACAATTCCTCCCAAGGTTCTCAGGCTTCCCTGTTTTCTCCTATTTCTCTATCTGTCCAGCAGTACTCCAGCCAACCAATCTAAGACTGACCGGCGTGAGCAGAGAACAGGGTTTCCTGGAGGTCTGTGGCAAGGGCCAGGCGATTTATGGGGAAGAGAGAGACATTTCCCTGGGTTAGGGACCTTGTTTTCTCTCCGAACCTCCGCTTAAAATGGCGGGATTTGTACCAAGGTTCTTTCCCGCACTAACCTTCCATTATTCACCCTTCTCCCCACCCCCAAGGCCCGTCGGGCCTATCCCTGACCCGCGTTCCTGCACTTGAGGTGCATTTCCGCACCTGGATCCCCAGATACTGTTTTTCCCTCGCGTTGAGCCTCCCGAATTTCACCAGGCCTCTCTCTCGCGGTCTCTGCCCCGCCCCTCGCACCCAGACCCCGCGCCCGTTGTGGGCGGCCGGCCGGGACCGAAGCTCTCAGAGCCCGCAGCGCTGGTTCACCAACAGCTGGGCGGGAGCCAGGCCCGGCCTTTGACTGGCGGGCGGGGTGGTCTGCGCTCGACCCCAGGAAAAGTCTGGCACGGACCAGTCGCAGGGAGGCGAAGGGCAGCTCTGCAGGTGCCAGCCAGACGCATTGATCACCCAGGCCAAGCAGGCGTCGGGGCCTGGGCACAGGCAGAGCTCGCGGCCCCGACCGCGGCCATTGTGCTTGGCTGCCTCTCCTCAAGGCCTGGTGGGCAGGGCAGCAACGGGAGAAGCGCCGAGAGCGCCACTGAAACGACTTTCCCCTACCCTCAGATACTGTGCTTTCACGTAGTGAAAGAAACAGGGAAAAGGTTTGGGTTCTTTCTGCCGCATATGAAAACGACAAGAAACGAAAAGAGTGGGGGCGGCAGGCAGAAGCCGCGAACCTCTGCGCGCGCCCGGTCACGTGGGCAGCAGGGACCGCATGGCGGCGGCCTGCGCGCCCCCGCGTCCCCGCCGGCCAAGCGGACCGGGCGCGCGCGCCGACGGGGCGGGCGCATGCGCAAGGGGGCGCGCCGCCTCTGCCCCGCGGCGAGGGTGTCTATGGAGAGGCGGCGGCCGCTGCTGCTGAGGCAGTGGCGATGGCGCCCTTCCCTGAAGAAGTGGACGTCTTCACCGCCCCACACTGGCGGATGAAGCAGCTGGTGGGGCTCTACTGTGACAAGGTAACGGAGCGCCAAGCCTCCCGCTGTGGGCGGTGCGGGCGGCGATGGGGAGCGGGCTGGGTTCCTGGGGCGGCCTGGCCTGCGCCGCGCCCGTAGCCCCGTGCCGTCGCCGCGCGAGTAGCCGCCTGCGCAGCTGTCAGCGCCGCCCGCTCCCGCAGCCTCCGCGCCCGCTGCGGGGTCCTCGCAGAGCCGGCCTCCCCGCCTGGCCGCCGCCTCGGACGTGCTCTCGGGGCGGGCGGCGTCCCCTGCCGAGGGCCTGGCGGCTGAGGAGGGGCGCTACCGGCGTCACTGGCCGCCCTCGGGCCGGCCCCACCGCCCTGGGACTCCTGCTGCTGCCTCTCAGGAGAGCGGCCCCACCTCCTCGAAGCCCTGGGTGCCCCGGCCGGCCACCTGCGGTGGACTCCCATCTGCACCGAGTAGTTGTTCCCGTCCCCCGTCACTCCCCCGGGCCTATTCGGGGCTCTCCGTGCAGACACCCACCCATCCTCTGAACCTCTCCCTGGCTTCCTGGCTGGAACTGCAGCGTCTCCCAGCTACCCGGTTCCTTTTACCCCCAGCTTTCTTCACTGGTTTGATTTGGGAGAAAAGCCAAGTTTAGAACTGAAGAACCTTCACTCTTCATGTGTCGTTATCGTTTTCCTTGCAACTTTTATTGCCCTGAACACTTACTGGATGTAGATTTTGTTATAAGACAGCAATTTTCTCTTGGATTTTTTTTTTTTTTTTTTTTTTAGACAGAGTTTCGTTCTTGCCCAGGCTGGAGTGCAATGGCACAATCTCGGCTCACCGCAACCCCCGCTTCCTGGGTTCAAGTGATTCTCCTGCCTCAGGCTCCCGAGTAGCTGAGTTTACAGGCATGCGCCACCACGCCCAGCTAATTTTGTATTTTTAGTAGAGACGGAGTTTCTCCATGTGGGTCAGGCTGGTCTGGAACTCCCGACCTCAGGTGATCCGCCCGCCTCAGCCTCCCAAAGTGCTGGGATTAGAGGCGTGAGCCACCGTGCCCGGCCTTCTCTTGGATTTCTTTACATGAGCTCGAATAAAGGGGGCCTCGGGAAAAGTTGGTTTAACTGTGAGAACCATTTTGGGCTCATAATTGGTGCAGCATAAGCTGAAGAGGCACTTTTGTGGAGATGGTTCAGGGCCCTTTGCTAATGATTTTAAAACAATGTTAACATTCCACGTATTCGTCAGTGTATGTTGGGGTATGTTGGGGAAAGTCATGGATATCTGCAAACCTCAGGCAGTCCCGTTTCTTGTGGAAATGATCCAGCTAAAGCATTCAAATGACTACTGTTTAAGCACAGAAATCAACTTTTAGGAATTCTCAGAAATTGCATAGTATTATGCAGAACCATTGTCTACAGAAAAGAGGAGTGTTCCATAGCTCAGCCAGGCGATTGGAGGATGCCCAGGGTATTCACTGCTAGGCCACACTCAAGACCAGCAATTTAAAGCAGTGACGCTGAATTTCAAATCTTAGCACTCCATCTTCTCCCTCCCTCCATTCTGAAAATTTAGAAATACCCAGTTCACATGTAGTTGGAAACACCAGGACTGTCTAGGACAATGGTTTGCAACCTTGGTTGCTTATTAGCCTTAACCTAAAAACTATTAGAATTCCTGATGTCTAGGTCACTAAAATTAGGATTTCACCCAGACATCAGGTATAAATGATTAAAGCTCTCCATTTGAGTGCAGTATGCAGCTGAGGGTGCGAACCACTCATCTAGGAGAAGCATGAGGAATGGTTAAGCCATTAAGCAAAAGGGTATATCCCTGAATTTTTTAGTTAGCAGTATTGTAGTGTTTTTATCCTCTCTGGCTTTTGAATATGGTTCATTCAGACACCATTCTTTAATAGCAGGAAAGAAAAAAAAATTGGTCTCAAAAATCGAAAGTGGAAGTGAAGACTAACAGAATCCAAGGTTTTCTCTCCAGTTTAGACTGTAGAGAGGTAGCCTAGGATCACCTGAAATTATATGGAAAATTTTGTGCATGTGTCCATTTTCCTAGGGGGTTTGTAGCTTTCATCGATTTCCAGATGATTGTGACCTCCCAAAATGAAGAATCACAATTTAATTTACTTGCAGACCAAGGATAACCAGCCTTATTTTAAAATTTTCAAGAAGTTAGTCACTCTTTTTCTGTGTCTCTTCCTGGTGGTTGAGAGTATTTGAACAGATTTTGAAAATGCAGTTGCTTTTTTACAAAATATCTGAGTCAAGTAAGAAGAGTCTTTTCAGTAATGTTCCCACTTGCATAACTAGTTTAATAAAGCATTTTCAATTTGACATAGTGTAAGTCAAAATTATTACTAATTCTGAATTAATTAGATATAGTTAATGAGACTGTTGTATATGTTTATCACGAAGATTAAAAGTCCAATTTTCTGAACTGAGACCGAGGCGATTTAGGGAAAAAAAAAAAACTGCATAGGAATTTTACATCCGGATTTCTTCTTGATACTGATAGCCAATGGAAATCTCTCTTAGGATGTCCTTTGGGAGCTAGAGTGGAAAATAAGTATTTTGTAATGGTTCAGTAATCTTAAAGGAATTAAAGGAAGAGTACCTTGTTTGTTTTTATTCATTTATCGTCTCACGTTTTGCCGTTATCCTTTGGTTGTATAGACCAAGGATATCCCACCAAACAGTTTACAATAAAGCTATACAAAATGAGAACTAGTTTTTATGCTCAAACTAAAAAGGTACAAAATAGTTATTTCACTGTACAAATTTGGGCTCTGAATGCCCAGTTATTATAAAGAAGGCAGTTACTATTTTCAATATTGAACTTCTCAAGTACAATGTATTTTAGAAGCATCCATTTATTTACTAGCATCAAGTAAACTACTTATATGCTTAAGCCAGTTAGTATAATGTATTCCAAAGTTATCTTAGTCTACTTACTTTTTAGGTATAAAGGCGAATAGGATGAGAAAATAAATTTTCAAAAGCTGACCGATGTATGTCTTAGACCATTTTAAATATTGCTATACAATACCCGATTTAGTAATTTGCCCATGGATTTCTTTTTACATGTGTAAAAAGTTTTATGGAAAGGTTTTTCACCTTTGTTACTCAGGCAACGGTGCTTTGAGTTATGTAAAGACAAGGTATTTCTGTTTTATAGCTGGGGACTTAGAGGCCTAGATTAGCTAGGCCAAGGTTACATAAGCAGCTAGTGGTAGATTCAGATGGAAACCCAAGTCATTGTTAGGATTCCTAGTTTAATTTTCTTTATATTAAATCATAGTAGTTTCTTACTTTTTTGGGAGCAATCTGCTAAGAAATCTCCTGCTAATTCACTGACCTTTCAAACTGGGATGATGTTAGTAAGTATTTATATTGAATGACATCCTTTTTCCATTTTACTTCAATTTCTCAGTCTTTTCTCCAGTTCTCCAAGGTTAACTCCATTAATTCTGTCAGTGAGCATTGGAGTTTCTACCGTCTACTCTGTAGTAGCTTGTACTACAGAAAGACGTTGGCAATGTGACATGTGGTCTCTACTCTCAAAAAGTTTACAGTCCAGTATGTAATAACATCTATGCTAGGATGGAAATCCAAACAGGATATAGTGGGAGCAAAGGGAGTTACATGGTCAGCTCCACATTAAAGTGTCAGGAGTGGTCTCTTTGATTTCTGAGAGAAGAGTAGGCTGTGGTTGTCAGGATGTGGTTCGTTCAGAGATTCCCAGGCTTATATATAAACCAGTTATTAAAAACTCAAGTGGTGGAGGCCTTAAGGCGTGCCCAAATTTTTCAGGTAAGGGTATTAAAAGTGCTGTTTACTTTTATTAAAGAATTTAATTTATTTATACATTTATTTATACACATAGGACATTTTATGACCCAAAACTCAAGTGGGAAGAAGCTTAGAGTAATTTGAATATATTCTTTTTTAAAAAAATGAGTGAATATAGCTTTATGGTCAGTTTTCCTTCCCCCCCTCCCCCATTTTTCTGCATACCTGTAACAATTTATTGACTGGCATTTGAGAAGATTGGCTTAGTGGAGAAAATATTGAATTGAGACCTGTGGAAGAAGGAAAAGGGAATTTAATGAGTTCTTACTACATGTCTACATTGTTTCTTTTAATCTTCACGAACTATGTAAGCCAAATATTATCCTTCATTTAAAGTTGAGGAAACAGTCTTAGTGGTTAAGTAACTTACCCAACTCATTCAACTAGTATTTAGTAGAGCCTGAATTTTAATCTTAGGATTTTTTTTGCCTTCGGAAGCCCATGGGTTTTGCATTACCTTACTAGTTCTGCTACTTATTGGTAGCTCTGTGATTTTATGCAAAACAGTTTACCTGTGGGTCATCATTTTTTCCATCTGTGAATTTGATCGGATACTTACTAAGGTTTCTTCACTGAGTATAAGTCTCCCTTGATTAAATTAAAGCATTGTCTGAGTGAGTAGACAAAGTAAAAATGTATTTGGGGGAATAATATATGTGTTTTTGTTATGCCGTTTTCTTATCTATTTTTGAATGTACTGTATCGTCTTTAAGTGACATACCACTTTTGAGAATCAGTTTGAAACCAGGCTGTAATACTTGATTTATCACTGTAGAATGAGACAGAAAGTCAGTTGTAGATTGGGTGCAGTGGCTCACGCCTGTATCCCAGCACTTTGGGAGGCCGAGGCAGGTGGATCATGAGGTCAGCAGTTCAAGACCAGCCTGGCCAGGATGGTGAAACCTCATCTCTACTAAAAATACAAAAATTAGCTGGGCATGGTGGTGGGGTCCTGTAATCCCAGCTACTCAGGAGGCTAAGGCAGAATTGCTAGAATCGGGAGCCAGAGGTTTCAGTGAGCTGAGATCACGTCATTGCACTCCAGCCTGGGCGACAGAGCGAGACTCTGTCTCCAAAAAAAAAAAAAAAAAAAGGCAGTTATAAATCCTTTTAAAATGTGGAAGATATCATGTTACTATTTGTTAATTATCTGTGTCCTTTTATATATATAAGTTCTTGAATTTGTGAGGCTTCAGAGTATATAACTTTATAGGTCACTAGGAACCTTTATATTTTACTGTAGAAGAGTGCTCTTCAAAATGTGTTCTGTGACCTATTAGTAGTAGGTCATAAATCTCTTTTGTGGGTCCAAAAAGCATTAAAAATTTAAACCGAAAAGTAAAAGAGTACATCACAGATTAGAGAGGGAAATACTGTTCCCTGAAATTTGTTTGAAGTGTTTGTGATGCGTGTGAATCTGGATTGCACTATATTTCATACTAAAGGTCATGGTTAACAGTATTTGAAAAACGGTTTTCTAGAGCAACATTTCTTAACCAGAGCATTATTGACATTTTGAGGCAGATGATTTCTTTTTTATGGGGGCTGTCCTGTGCGTTGTAGGATGTTTAGCCACATCTCTGGGTTTTATCCACTAGGTGTCAGTAGTACATTTCCAGTGGTGGCAACCAAAACTGGCTCCAGATCTTGCCTTTTATCTCTGGGGGATGGGTAGTGGGGTGGCAAAATTACTGCCTTGGTGAGAACTGTTGCTTTAGAGCAAGTGTTCTTTCTGACAATTTACTCTCTTGGATCTGAAAAGATAGCTTTATTAATGGGACTAACATTGTGTATGTAGAAAAGTCGTAGGTGTTAGAGTTTTAGGGACTTGGTCTCGGTTTTGTTGTTCACTAGTTGTACGATGTGGGGTAAATTTTCTTCCTGAGCCTCTGTTAGTCTGTAAAATGAGGATTTTAATATCTACTTTTTAGATTGTTTTAAGAATTAAATATATAAAAACACTACAGTAATTTCTCACACATTATTGGCTTCCGTATGTCCTAGAAATTATTAGTGTCCAGGTTTTTTTTCTCTGTAAAGTCTATATGTGAAGGCAAACAATTTAAAAAACTATTTATATAAACAGATTTCAAAAAAGTTAAATTGTGTATATTCTGTTTATTCTTTTTTTTTTTTTTTTTTTTTTTTTTGAGATGTAGTATCGCTCTGTCTCCAGGCTGGAGTGCAGTGGTGTGATCTTGGCTCACTGCAACCTCTGCCTCCTGGATTCAAGCGATTCTTCTGCCTCAGCCTCCTGAGTAGCTGGGACTACAGGTGTGTGCCAACCACGCCCAGCTAATTTTTGTAGTTTTAGTAGAGGTTAGCAGAGATGGGGTTTCACCATGTTGGCCTAGATCTCTTGACCTCGTGATCCACCTGCCTCGGCCTCCCAAAGTGCTGGGATTACAGGCGTGAACCACCGTGCCTGGCCCTAGTTATTCTTCTAACTGCTAAATTTACTAACTTTAGGTACCAGGTTAAAAACATTTGCACTTTGCATGTGGAGAAAAACTGAGTTGGGTAGTATCTTTAAGGACTTTGCTCTCTGTTGCTCTTTTTTTTTTTTTTTTTTTTTTTTGGCTTTGTTTTCACTTCATCAAATCAACAAACATGTTGAGGATTTAATATAGATAGAAATCTTATTTCTTCAACCTGTTGTACAAAATATTTTGTATTCTCCACCAAGAATTTAACTTGATCTGTTGATCATTTTTTCCCAGCTTTACTGAGGTATAATTGACAAATAAAAATTGTATATATTCAAGGTGTACAATGCGATGGTTTGATATACATGTACATTGTATAATGATTACCAAAATCAAATTAACACATCCATCACCACAAATGATTACCCTTTGTATGGGAGTGGTAAGGACACATAGGATGTACTCTCAGCAAATTTCAAGTACATAATACAGTATTATTAGCTATAGTCACCATACTGTACCTTATATCCCCAGAACATACTCATCTTAGAACTGAAAGTTAGTGTTCTTTGTTCAGCATCTCCCCATTTTCTCCATCCCCTGCCCCCTGACAACCACCTTTCATACTCTCTGCTTCTATGAGTTCTACTTTAGATTCCATATATAGTGAGATCATACATTATTTGTCTCTCTGTATGTGGCTTATTTCACTTAGCTGTTTTCCAGGTTCATCTATGTTGTTGCAAATGACAGGATTTCCTTTTTTATGACTGAATAATATTTTATTGTATATATCACATTTTCTTTACTCATTTGTGGACAAGCACTCAGGTTGGCTTCATATCTTGGCTATTATGAATAATGCTGCATTGAACATGGGAGTGCAGATATCTCTTAGAGATCCTAATTTTATTTACTTTGAACATATACTCAGGAATGGGATTGCTGGAACTTATGAAAATTACATTTTTAATTTTTTGAGGAATTTCCATACTGTTTTCCATAATGGCTGTACCAGTTTCTTTCTAATGATATTTTATTTTGGTCTGAATACAGAATTAATAACAGAAAAGGCTACTAAATAAGGCTTACAGATGCCTAGGTAGGGTTTACATTCTGTGTTCTTTATATTAACTTATTAAATTATCACAGGTAGCCAGGTGCAGTGGCTTGTGCCTATAATCTCAGCAACTCAGGATGCTGAGTCAGGAGGATCGCTTGAAGCCAGGACTTTAAGACCAGCTTGGCCAACATAGTGAGACCCGGTCTCTAAAAAATAAAAAAGTAACTGGGTGTGGTGCGCACCACACCTGTAGTTCCAGCTATTCGGAAGGCTGAGGCCAGCAGGAGGATCACTTGAGCCCAGGAGTTTGAGGTTGCAGTGAGCTATGATCATGCCACTGCACTGCAGCCTGGGCGACAGAGCAAGACCCTGTCTCAAAAAAATTCTCACAAGAACTCTATGAGGTAGTTAATGTTATTAGCCCTGTTTTACAGATGAAGAAACTGAGGTACAAAGAAATGTAATGACTTGCTGGTAGAATGGATTTACCCCTAGGCAATCTTGCCCTAGAGTCAGTGCTTTTAACTACTGTGCTAGATTAGCTGGATATAGATTCTATCTGTAATTTGAGTCTCTTTATATAGTTACTATAGTTAATTTGTCAGTTTGTGGCATGAAACTAATCTTTACCTTAATGTGTTATTAGATCTAAAAGAATTTCTAATAGTCTAATGAGAATATATGCAAAATTCCCTGTATGTCTTTTAAGATACTATTTTTCTTAACTCATGTTAGGGCATTACAGTCTTCCCTTGGTATCCTCCTATTTTGTGGGAGATTGTTTTCGGGACACCCATGGATACCAAACTCCATAGATGCTCAAGTCCCTTAGATAAAATAGCATAGTATTTACATGTAACTTATACATATCTTCCCATATGCTTTAAATCATCTTTAGATTACTTATAATACATAATACAGTGAAAATGCTATGTATGTAGTTGTTACATTGTTTTTTATTATTATTTTTAATTTTTATTTTTTTCAATATTTTCTTTTTTTTTTTTGAGACGGAGTCTTGCTTTGTCGCCCAGGCTGGAGTGCAGTGGCATGATCTCGGTTCACTGCAACCTCTGCCTCTTGGGTTCAAGTGATTCTCCTGTCTCAGCCTCCCAAGTAGCTGGGACTACAGGTACACACCACCACTCCCTGCTAATTTTTGTGTTTTTAGTAGAGATGGGGTTTTGCCATGTTGGTCAGGCTGGTCTTGAACTCCTGACTCAGGTAATCCACTCACAGCCTCTCAAAGTGCTGGGATTACAGGTGTGAGCCACCATGCTCAGCCTTTTTCAGTCCACAGTTGGTTGAATCTGTGGTTTCTGCATCCCCACGGAGGCTGACGGTGTTTACTTTTTGCCATTAAAAAACTAATATCTAGAAGCTGGAAACCATCATTCTCAGCAAACTATCGCAAAGACAAAAAAACCAAACACCGCATGTTCTCACTCATAGGTGGGAATTGAACAATGAGAACACATGGATGTGGGAAGGGGAACATCACACACCGGGACCTGTTGTGGGGTGGGGGCAGGGGGGAGGGATAGCATTGGGAGATATACCTTATGTTAGATAACGGGTTAATGGGTGCAGCACACCAACATGGCACATATATACATATGTAACAAACCTGCACGTTGTGCATATGTACCTAAAACTTAAAGTATAATAATAATAAAAAATAATATCTAGCATTAATGGTTTCTTTTGATTTGTACTCTGCTTCTACTAAGGCTATTTTTAAGTTTGCCTTTTTTTTTTTTTCCAAAAAATGATACATGATAGTATTTGCAGAGATTAGCCACTAATGGATTTTATTGTAATCTTGTGGGGCGTTTCTTATGATTTAAAAAAAATCTATAATATGTATTTAACCAAATCTGTCCTACTTGTGTTTTTTGTGTGACTTAAGAGCCAAGCATCACTTTCACATATTTAAATAGTTGGAAAAAATCAAAAGAAGAATAGTATTTTGTGACATGTGAAAAATTGTATGAAATTTGAATTTCAGTGTTTATAAAGTTTTATGGAAATACAGCTACAGTCATTCATTTACATATTGTCTATGACTACTTTTGTGCTACAACTGCTGAGGTAAATAATTGCTACAGACCACATGGCCTGCAAAAGTTAAAATATTTGTTATCTGTCCTTTTATAGAAAAGTTGCCAATTCTTGCTCTAGATTATTTACTTGTGTATTGCAGTTAACTGTTCATTGTCTTATTTACCTTCACTGGAATTGAAACTCCATAAAGGCAAGAAATCTTTGTTTTGTTCATTGATATATTCCAGGTACCAAAGAACAGTGCCCACCTCATAATAGCTACTCAGTAAATATTTGTATAGAGTAAAAAAAGTATGAATTTATAAAAAATGAATATTTAATTTTCAAAATGATAATAGCTAATGTTTATTGAGTACCAACAACCATGTGAAATACAGATGTTTTATTATATCCATTTAACATCAAGATTAAACTAACACATTAAGAAAGAAAAGTAGGCCGGGCGTGGTAGCTCATGCCTGTAATCCCAGCTTTGGGAGGCCGAGGCTGGTGGATCATGAGGTCAGGAGTTCAAGACCAGCCTGGCCAAGATGGTGAAACCCCGTCTCTGCTAAAAAATAACAAAAATTAGCCGGACGTGGTGGCGAGCACCTGTAATCCCAGCTACTCGGGAGGCTGAGGCAGGAGAATCGCTTGAACCCAGGAGGCAGAGTCTGCAGTGAGCTGAGATCATGCCACTGCACTCTAGCCTGGGCGACAAAGCAAGACTCCGTCTCAAAAAAAAAAGAAAGAAAAGTAACTTACCCAGGGTTACACAGTTAAATAATGGTAGAACTGGTATCCCATCCTAGAGAATCTGACTTTATAACGGGTTCACTATGACTCTTAAAATGCATAATCCACACTACTTTTTATAGAAGATAGTTAATTCTGTTATGTATAGTAGGAATAATTTTGTTTTAGGAGCTTGTATGTCATCTGTTTTGATGGTCTGTCATCAGACTGTCATTCCTGTTGATAACAGGTAATAAGACAGCTTAGATTATGTTCCATTTTAGGAATACTAGATACTTCAGAAAGCAAGTCTAGGAGGTATGGTGTTAGTAGCTTTTCCCTTTTCATCTACCTGTCTGTTGTATTTAACCTAATCAAGTTTCCCTCTTTAAAATTTCTGCCTGCCTGTATTTAGCATACATATAGAGTAATGAAATTTTAGGTTTAGAAGGGGCCTGGTTTAATCTCTTCTATTTAAAGAAACCGTGATTTGAGCACATATCATTTTTCTGTATCACCAAGCCCTCCAGAATGCAAACCAACATCTTCCTGGCCTAGTGCACTTTTTATTATACCATTATAACTTGTTAATTTATGAATTTCTTTTATTTGTACTTTAACCAAGTGTAAAGGAAGTATGCTGTGTGCAAAAGTGAATAGGGATGTATTTGAATATTTTTTATTTGTGCATATTTGCACGTATTTATTACACTTTTCTTTTTAAATTTTTATTCAGCTTTCTAAAACCAATTTTTCCAACAACAACGATTTCCGTGCTCTTCTGCAGTCTTTGTATGCTACTTTCAAGGAGTTCAAAATGCATGAGCAGATTGAAAATGAATACATTATTGGTTTGCTTCAACAACGCAGCCAGACCATTTATAATGTACATTCTGACAATAAACTCTCTGAGATGCTTAGTCTCTTTGAAAAGGGACTGAAGAACGTTAAGGTAAGTTGCAAAAATGGATATTCAGCTGTCAAAACTTGTGCCATCTTCTGGTATGTCATTGGCAAAACTTGTCACTGTTTCATAGTAAAGGATGTAATGTTGAAAAAAATTATTTTGTCACTTGTTAAAAATGGCAAGGAAGACTATTTAAAAAGAACTACTGCAGTGGGGAGTTTGCAGTAATAGAGAGAGATCAGGCCCAACACTGAATACAGTAAGGACAAGTAGGGATTTATATCCAAGGGGCAAAGTGGGAAGAGTGGATGGAAAACTACTGAGGAAACATCAAGGCCAAGGGGATTCTTGCTAGACTAACTATAAAATTCTTGCTGAAGGCAGGAGGATAATAACATATTGAAGGATCAGTAGTTTGATCAGATGTAGATGCAGATCAGATACTAAGGCTGAGAGATTTTCACTAAACCAATTCAGCAGGACTTTTGCTGAAACTGGACTAAGCCGGACAAGAACAGAGTATAAGGTCAGGCCTAAGTTGAGAAGAGGGCCCAGAGGAGCCTGACTCAGGTTTGGTGAGAGTCTTCGTCAGTTACCTCTTTATTACTGTTTAATAAAATTTTATAATGAATGCTACTCACCAAGTCTGAAAGCTGTTTTTGTAAGTTGAAGTTTTAATTATAAAATTTTTACATTCTGTTAACATTTGCTGAATTCTTAAAGGAAAGCTATCCAGTTAATGGTGACCAAAGGTATAATTATTACTTAGAATGAATAAACACTTTAATTTTATAAATTTTACTTGTTTTAGAATTGAATACCAGCCAGGTGCAGTGTGCGGTGGCTCACACCTGTAGTCCCAGCACTTTGGGAGGCCGAGGCTAGTGGATTACTTGAGGTCAGGAGTTCTAGACCAGCCTGGCCAACATAGTGAAAACCTGTCTCTACTAAAAATATAAAAATTAGCCAGACATAGTGGCAGGCACCTGTAATCCCAGCTGAGGCAGGAGAATTGCTTGAACCTGGGAGGCGGAGGTTGCAGTGAGCTAAAGATACTACTGGGTATAGTTTAGGATAATGATGCGGAGAGACTTTCTTCTTAATTACATTTATATATTATAGGATTTTGAAATTTGATCTTAGTTTATTTCCCTTCTGGCTTGGTGAAGCGTAAGCTTAAGTTACAACTCTGTTAAGCCACCATGCGCTCTTCACCTGGAGATTTATGTTCTGGAAAGGCTGTTCTACGGCTTAGGGAGGATGAATTAAAGATAAAGAAAAGACTAAAGGAGGAAGACCATTATTAAAAAATTATTCTAATAGTTTCTGGAAGAATACTTAGTAGCTACTTGGTGGGGAGGTGTGGGAGGTTTGGTTGGGGTAGGGTACTAGATAGTAATATTAATAGAAGGGAGATTTACTTTATTGAATATTCTTCGAATTTTATATCATATTATGTATTGCCACATGAATATACCTTCAATAAATCTGAACTAAAGTCATGACTAGTTGAAATAAAGGGGAGGGGATCAGACTTGAGAATTATATAGGAAATAAAATTGGTAGAATGTAGTGATTATACTTAAAGGGAGGAGGAAAGAAGAGGAAAGAAATAAAAATGAGGATTCAGCCTGACTTTCTAGAGTATATAGAAGAGGGTCAGGAAATAAAAAGATTCATTCTTGACAGATTAGGTTTGAACTGCTTGTGTAATCCAGATGGGCATTTATTAATAGAAGGTGGTAAAGATGGGTTTCATGGTCAGAAGAGTGACCCAGTATGAAAAAGCAAATTTGATAGTTATTATTAGCATATAAGTAGGAATGGAAGCCATGTGGATATGCTTAGGGAAAATGTGTAAAATCATTAAGAGAACAGGACATTAGATTGAATATTGGGAAGCAGCTGGATAAATTAGTTCTGGAAAAAGAGACCAGAGAAGACTTAACAGAGATAAAATATTTTCATATTTTAGAAGTTTTCATAGGCTGGGCATGGTGGCTCATCCCTGTAATTCCAGCACTTTGGGAGGCTGAGGCGGGTAGATCACTTGAGGTCAGGAGTTTGAGACCAGCCTCGCCAATGTGGTGAAACCCCATCTCTACTAAAAATACCAAAAAAATTAGCTGGGAGTTGTGATGTGCACCTGTAGTCCCAGCTACTCAGGAGGCTGAGGTGGAAGAATCGCTTGAACCTGAGGTTGCAGTGAGCTGAGATTGCACCACTGCATTCCAGCCTGGGCAACAGAGCAAGGCTTGTCTCAAAAAAAAAAAAAAGTTTTCATTATTTTATAAATTTTCCTCATGCTTTGAGAGAGCTGATATAGAAGTGGGGAAATGTGATTTTAGGTTATGAGGAGGAACTTTATAGCTCCTTAGAATTGCCCAGAATTAGAATGAGTTACTTCAAGATATAGTGAGCACCTTGCCTTTAGAAGTGTTGATATATATGACCTTACATCAAATAATTTCTTTTTTTTTTTTGAGACACAGTCTTGCTCCGTCACCCATGCTGAGGTGCAGTGGTGCAATCTCGGCTCACCTTGCCTTTAGAAGTGTTGATATATGTGACCTTACATCAAATAATTTTTTTTTTTTTTTTTTGAGACAGAGTCTTGCTCTGTCACCCATGCTGAGGTGCAGTGGTGCAATCTCGGCTCACCGCAACCTCCTTTTCCCAGGTTCAAGCAGTTCTCTGTGCTTCAGCCTCTTGAGTAGCTGGGATTACAGGTGCCCATCATTACACCTGGCTAATTTTCGTGTTTTTAGTAGAGACGGGGTTTCGCCACGTTGGGCTGGCTGGTCTTGAACTCCTGACCTCAGGTGATCTGCCTGCCTCTGCCTCCCAAAGTGGTGGGATTACAGGCGTGAGCCACTGTGCCTGGCAGGATAATGTTAACAGGTACATTTGACCCTTGAACAACATGGGGATTAGGGTTGCCAACACCCTGTGCTGTTGAAAATCCATGTATAACTTTTGAATCTCTCAAAACTTTACTTATAGCCTACTACTGTTGACTGGAAGCCTTACCGATAACTAAAACAATCGATTAACAATTATTTCATATATTATATGTAAAATATGTATACTGGATTCTTACAATAAGGTAAGCTAGAGAAAAGAAAATGTTACTAAGAACATCATATGGAAGAAAAAAACATATTCACTATAAAGTGGAAGTGGATCATCATAAATGCCTTTATCCTCATTGTCTTCACATTGAGTAGGCTGAGGAGGAAGAAGAGGTGGGGTTGGTCTTGCTGTTGCAGGGGTGGGAGAGGCAGAAGAAAATCAGTATTTAAGTGAACTTGCACAGTTCAAACCTGTGTTGTTCAAGGGTCAACTATATTCTGAATTTTTTAGTGGAGGAGACACTAGATGACCATAAAGGGATTCTGTAATGATACAGTCCATTAGGCTTGGAGATATATTAAGAGAACTGACATATAGAAATTATATAAATGTATAATTAGAAATCAAATCAGTAAAAGTTATGGGCAGATACTTGCTATTTTTAGACTTTTTATGATATTTTAAAAATATGGGGTTACATACATTACTAAAGTAATTCAAAGCTTACTGTTTTACAGATACCTTTTATGCTAAAAGTACAGAGACCACTTTGCAATTTGTCTATTTTTTTTCCGGAGGTTTTATGTCACATTTTAAACTAGCTTCCTGGAACCAGACATAATTAATGAAGCAAAACTTTTATAAAAATATTTTTTTTTTTGGTTTCCAGAATGAATATGAACAGCTAAATTATGCAAAACAACTGAAAGAGAGGTTGGAGGCTTTTACAAGAGATTTTCTTCCTCACATGAAAGAGGAAGAGGAGGTAAGCATAATTTTTCCCTCTTGTGATTTAGATTTATAACATTCTTAAAATACTATTTTGCTTTAGAGACTTCAAAATAATGCATAGGAAGATGTATCTGGTTGATGGAGAGAAGAACCCAGTTCTTTTTGGGAAAAAAGAAAAGGAAAAAAAAAAAATTTGTTTTGTTTTCTCAGAAAGGTTGTTGCTTTTCATTGAATAGATGATTTAATTAATTTACTCAGGAAATATTAATTTTCTTTTTTGTAAATGGCTCTGTCTTAAATGTTAATAACTTATGCTACCCTAATGTCCTTTCAGAACCTTTAGAGGATTCCTTAAACTTTTAAATATTTTTTTACTTTTTCATGCTATGTTTAAAGATTTTTTCATTTTTTTTTTTTTTTCAGTAGTGTACTTTAGTATTTAAATGGTGACTTTAAATTTATTAGTCTTGGCTGAGCGTGGTGGTTCACGTCTATAATCCCAGCACTGGGGAAGCTGAGGCAGGAGAGAGGATTGCTTGAGCTTACGAGTTCAAGACCAGCCTGGGAAAAATAGCAAGACCTCGTCTCTGCTAAAAATTAAAAAAATCAGCTGGGCATGGTGGCATGTGCCTGTCATCTCAGCTGCTTGGGAGCTTGAAGTGAGAGGATTGCTTGAGCCCAAGAGGTTGAGACTGCAGTGAGCCATGATTGCGCCATGGCACTTCAGCCTGGGTGACAGAGCAAGACCGTGTCTCCAAACAAACAAAAACATTTATTATCTTAAGCCTACTTACTATACATGTATTAGGGTATCATTGAATGAATGGGCAAAACGTTTTCCCTTTTTCTTCTGTCTCTAATACGGGGTGAATATCAGAGTAAGAAATAGATAAATTATTTTATGAGGAACTGAATACCTGTTCAGCTGTAAATCAGTTATTATAGTGATTCTCAACTATAGCTTCACCTTATAATCAAATTGATATTTAAACAAACAAAAGAAACCCCAACAGTATTTTAAGCCCTTTCCAGACAAATTACATCAGAGTTAAATCAGAGGACATGCATTGACCTGGGTATTTTTTCAGGGCCCCCAACTCGTTGTAATATACAGCCAGTGTTGAAACCACTGAATTTCTAGACTGACCAGTGTTTTTTAACTGTATGATATCCATTACAATTATCTGTGGAAGTGAAAACAAAACAAAAAAAGCCTTGTTTCCAACCTCTAAAGATTTAACTCTGTAAATTGGAGGTTGAGACTAAGCATCTGTTTAGCAGAAGAAATCTCCATAGATAATTCTTGTAGGAACCACTGTTCTAAAATAATGATTTGAGGGAACATTTCCAAAATCCAGAAACAATATTGAAAAGTTAGGTGTCTCAGTAGAGTTCTGACTTTTATGGTTCCAGTACACTGGGTACTACTCTCATGTGAGCCAGAGGCTCTGTCTGAGTAGAGTTCAGTTACTCTAGTACCAGAAGGCAGTTAACTGACCTAAACATCTAACAGAATGATTAAGAGTGTTTGACAAATTCTATGAAGGAAAGCCTTCTGGTCCTCATGCTTTAAAATTGTTTTGGATTGATTTACTAGCTGGGGAACCATAACAAGAAGGATTTATTTTATTTATTTATTTTTTTTGAGACAGAGTGTTGCTCTTGTTGCCCAGGCTAGAGTGCAATGGTGCGATATCGGCTCGCCGCAACCTCTGCCTCCCGGGTGCAAGCGATTCTCCTGCCTCAGTCTCTCAAGTAGCTGGGATTATAGGCATGCACCACCACACCCGGCTACTTTTGTATTTTTAGTAGAGATGACGTTTCTCTATGTTGGTCAGGTTGGTCTCGAACTCCCGACCTCAGGTGACCTACCCGCCTCGGCTTCCCAAAGTGCTGGGATTACAGGCGTTAGCCACCGTGCCTGGCCAGGATCTTCTTGATATACTCTTCTCTGCAATTTTTAGATAAACTAACTCAGTGGTAACAACTAAAATTTTTATCTTTTTGAGATATATGGTCATAATATAACATTCGAGCCATTAATAATTTAAAAGGGTGTAGAGTAAATCAACACGAATTAAGCATCTTTCCTCATGAATATTTTGTTTAATTCAGGTTTTTCAGCCCATGTTAATGGAATATTTTACCTATGAAGAGCTTAAGGATATTAAAAAGAAAGTGATTGCACAACACTGCTCTCAGAAGGATACCGCGGAACTCCTTAGAGGTCTTAGCCTATGGAATCATGCTGAAGAGCGACAGAAGTTTTTTAAATATTCCGTGGATGAAAAGTCAGATAAAGGTGAGATTCATATATATAAAGAACAATTTATTAGTTATAAGGTCATTGACATCTTACTGATATGAACTGTAGATTTTGGTTGAGAAATAATTCAAGTTAGGCCTGCACTGTGGTCAGTTAAAGGTGTTATTTTCATGTATCAATTTAATTGAAGACGATGGTTCTCATTTTAGAATTTAGTGTTGTGTATGATAATTTAACATATACTTGGGACATATTCAGTGTAGTGTTTCTTGAATAAATTTATATATGAATGAATCAAAATTATTGAAAACTACCAGTACAGAGCACTGGCCCGCTCAAAATTGATCAGTCAAAATTGTTGAAAACTACCATTACACAGAGCACTTTTGCCATATCATCCTGCTTCCTGAGCTTTATTGACCATAGTGGCTGCTTTTCTCTTTCCTTGTGTTTTTTCATTGGTTTTCAAAATTAATTATGTTTATAGGTTATTTTCATCCTTTCCTATGTATCATTTTTTCAGCTTGTATCCAGTAATATTCAGAGGAATGAGTACTAGAGGCAGAGTTTTTCTGTATTGTTACTCTGAGAATACAAACGAGAAATGCAAATAAAACATGCTGCCTTTTTTTTTAAAAAAAACTACTTCCTCAGTAATTATTTATGTTCAGTAGCTTTGCTTCTTCAAGATTAGTGGCAGCAGTGGGATTTCTGTTAAAATAGCTTGGAGTTTTTTGAAATTGGTCCTTTTATTTTTATTTAACAAAGTAGGTGAAATGCATGTTGAAACTAAAATAATTTTACAAGTTAAGCTATAATTAATCCCATAAAGCTTGTATGCCTTACTCTGAAATGTAACTTGTGCTTTAGATACCCAGCTAAGACTTGTTGTATCTGGTTTAATTGTAATTATAACATGGGATTTAAAAGCATCACACTTATTACATTTTATTTTCCCACTCCTTCAAAGCAAATTGTAGCTGTATTATATTTAAAATATTTGGCATTTTAAAAGTGGTAGTTTAAAGAATGTGATCATAGCATTTCTATATTTAAGTTGCTTTGTGAAACAAATCAGATATATAAAGTACTCAAATTCTTCATAGGACTTTAATGATGAATCTTTTTTTTTTTTTTTTTTTTTTTTTTGAGACGGAGTCTTGCTCTGTCACCCAGGCTGGAGTGCAGTGGCGCAATCTCAGCTCGCTGCAAGCTCCGCCTCCCAGGTTCATGCCATTCTCCTGCCTCAGCCTCTCTGAGTAGCTGGGACTACAGGCGCCCACCACCACGCCCGGCTAATTTTTGTATTTTTTTAGTAGAGACGGGGTTTCACCATGGTCTCGATCTCCTGACCTCATGATCCGCCTGCCTCGGCCTCCCAAAGTGCTGGGATTACAAGCGTGAGCCACTGCGCCTGGCCAATGATGAATCTTTTATATTTTTTATTGTTAACACCTCATTTTCATTTTTATTTTGGAAATTATTACTGAAATAATACATTATAGGTTTATACATCCATAAGTACTTCCTGCAATACTTGCTGACAAAAGATTCCTTATCAATGTGAAACAACATCAGAAATACTTACATTTTGTCATCTCACCTGTGACATAAATAATTGAAGTAGTTTAAAGCACCTCTAGGTTAAGGCAGTCAGATTTCGCAGACCTCTTGTATGAAATGTGAAAATCAAAGAGGGACTACAAGGAAGATTATTGACAGGAGTCATAATGCATAAATGGAAAAGGTCATGAGATTTGTGTGTGTCATTAAAAACGCCTTGGAGGTCTCATAATCTGGCTGACTCTATACTTGTTGATTTAAAGCCGTATAACCTGTTTGGTTCCTTTTTTAAGTGATGCTACTTAATGTTACAAAGTGAGTATTGTTTTTTCTGTGATGCCTTTGTAAGAGGAAGTTAATTCTGTGTTCATTATTGTAGCTCCCACTGATGAAGTATGATTTGGGCCATGATAGTTTAACTCTATTGGTTCTTCACAAGTTTAACATCCCCATGTTACCTCTAATACATGTTATTTCATTTTCACATCTTGCAAGCAGGAAGGAATTGACTTCAGGCACTGGATTGTGTTTATAGAAATGTAATTGTAATTTCTTATTGCATTTGCTCTTTAGCCTTTACTGGTAAAGTTTTTCTTTTTTATTTCAGAAGCAGAAGTGTCAGAACACTCCACAGGTATAACCCATCTTCCTCCTGAGGTAATGCTGTCAATTTTCAGCTATCTTAATCCTCAAGAGTTATGTCGATGCAGTCAAGTAAGCATGAAATGGTCTCAGCTGACAAAAACTGGATCGCTTTGGAAACATCTTTACCCTGTTCATTGGGCCAGAGGTAGGTAAATGGGTTTTTAAAATATTTTCATGTATTTTTCTAGATGAATATTCATTTACATTAATGAGCAAGGCCAGAGAGAGAAACTCTGAGAGGTCGATCAAAAAGTAGATTTTATAGTTAGATGATGTGTTGGTGGTATATATTTTTGGAAAACTAGCAATGCTGAAGTTCATGGGTAAATTATAATGATGTCTGTAATTAAAAATTAGGAAAATACATTTGTGGGAGGGGATGCAAAAAGATTGACAAAATATTGATAATTGAAGATAAGTGATAGATACATGGGGATTCATTATACTAGTTCTTTCTGCTTTTGACTGTTTTTCAGAATTAAAAGTTAAAAATTAAATTAGCTTTCAAAACTGCTTTAAATAATTGTGTTTAATAATAATTATATGACTATTTTAAAAATACAGAATAAATTCTATAAAATTTAAGGGTGATATACCATTATGGCTCCATTTTGGTGATGGCTCAAAATAATTGTGAATCTGTTTTTGTCTTTGACCTATCTTTATTTGATTGGTAATGCCACATTCTCTGAATCACAGTTTCATATTAATATCATTATAGTAAATTGCTTTCACATGTGAACAGTTAAAGAAAATTTTCTTTTCATCAACATATAATGCAGTTATGGGTTAAATACAACTAATATAGCCTACATTTTTTCTGTGACTGAATTAAAACAATTTCTGCTAGGTGAGGTTTTTTTTTTTTTTTTTTTTTTTTGAGACAGAGTTTTGCTCATGTTGCCCAGGCAAGAGCGCAATGGCGTGATATTGGGTCACTGCAACCTCTGCCTCCCAGGTTCAAGCAATTCTCCTGCCTCAGCCTTCCAAGTAGCTGGGATTACAGGCGTGCACCACCACACCTGGCTAATTTTGTATTTTTAGTAGAGATGGAGTTTCACCATGTTGATCAGGCTGGTCTCGAACTCCTGACCTCTAGTGATCCACCTGCCTCGGCCTCCCAAAGTGCTGTAATTGCAGACATGAGCCACCATACCCGACCCAGGGGAATATTAGCTTCCAAATTCACATAATTTTTAAAAATTTTCTGTTTATGACTTATGTCTGATTTAAATTGTGAGTCTGATTTAAAAGCAATTTTATTCATTACAATAGCGTATAGCACTTTTTTTTTTTTTTTTGAGACGGGGTTTTACTCTCGCCTAGGCTGTAGCTCAGTGGCATGATCTTGGATCACTGCAACCTCCACCTTCCAGGTTCAAGCGATTCTCCTGCCTCAGCCTCCCGAGTAGCTGTGATTACAGGCGCCTGCCACCATGCCCGGCTAATTTTTTGTATTTTTAGTAGAGACGGGGTTTCACCATGTTGGTCAGGCTGGTCTCGAACTCCTGACCTCAGGTGATCCACCCGTCTCGGCCTCCCAAAGTGCTGGGATTACAGGCTTGAGCCACCGTGCCTGGCCACGTATAGTACTTTTAAAATAAGCTGTTAGATGTTTTTTTTGAATGAAGCTATTTGGAATATTAGGTAGACTTATATCATCTAAATAATTAGAGTTGTTATGTGGGATAATTTTTTCTGTTGTAGGATAATGAAATATTTAGTAAAACGACAAACATGGATGCAGAAAATATTTTCTCTGGCTATTTTTAATTTTTAAGAATTATGTCATGATTTGATAGGAATGTCAAATGTGATAATGCTGTGCTTTCATGAATTCACCGAAATCTCAAATATACTGCTTTTTTCTGTTATTAATATGTTTAAACAAAAAGTTCCAAGAAGCCTGAGCAACATACAGAGACCTCATCTTTACCAAAAAAATAAAAAAATGGCCGGGCACAGTGGCTCACACCCGTAATCCCAGCACTTTGGGAAGCTGAGGTGGGCGGATCACCTGAGCTCAGGAGTTTGAGACCAGCCTGGCCAACATGGTGAAACCCTGTCTCTACTAAAAATACAAAAATTAGCCAGGTGTGGTGGCAGGCACCTGTAATCCCAGCTACTTGGGAGGCTGAGGCAGGGAGAATTGCTTGAACCCGGGAGGCAGAGGTTGCAGTGAGCCGATGTGTGCCATTGCACTCCAGCCTGGGCAACAGAGTGAGACTCCGTCTCAAAAAAAAAAACAAAACAAAAAATAAAAAAAGTTAATCAGACGTGGTGGCACATGCCTGTAATTCCAGTTACTTGAGAGGCTGAGGTGGAGGGGAGGACCATTTGAGCATGGGAAGTCGAGGCTGCAGTGAGCCATGATCACATCACTGTACTCCAATCCGGATGACAGAGGGAAGACTCTGTCTTGAAAAAAAAAAAAAAAAAAAAGCCAGGCGCGGTGGCTCACGCTTGTAATCCCAGCACTTTGGGAGGCCGAGGCGGGCGGATCACGAGGTCAGGAGATCGAGACCATGGTGAAACCCCGTCTCTACTAAAAATACAAAAAATTAGCCGGGCGTGGTGGCGGGCGCCTGTAGTCCCAGCTACTCGGAGAGGCTGAGGCAGGAGAATGGCGTGAACTTGGGAGGCGGAGCTTGCAGTGAGCCGAGATTGTGCCACTGCACTCCAGCCTGGGCGACAGAGCGAGACTCCTTCTCAAAAAAAAAAAAAGAAAAAAAAATCAATAGAAATCGGTTTTTATTTGTTTATAGTATTTGCTTTGAGTGGTTCTCAATCAAATTGATTTTTCCCCCTTCCAGGGGATATTTGAAATATCTGGAGGCATTTTTGTTTGCCCCATCTTTGGGTATCATACCGGCATCTAGTGGGTAGAGGCCAGGGTTGTTGCTAAGCACCCTATAATCCACAGGACAGCACCCAAAAACAATTACCCAGCCCAAAATGTCAGTATTGTCAAAGTTGAGAAACCTTAATTTAGATGTAATGTTAAGAGTTCAGTAAATTGGCCAGGCACGGTGGCTCACGCCTGTAATCTCCTAGCACTTTGGGATGCCAAGGCAGGCAGATTGCCTGAGCTCAGGAGTTCGAGACCACCCCGGGCAACAAGGTGAAACCCTGTGTCTACTAAAATACAAATACAAATAAAAATAAAAATAAATTAGCCAGTGTGGAGGTGCATTCCTGTTATCCGAGCTACTTGGGAGGCTGAGGCACAAGAATCACTTGAGTCCAGGAGGCAGAGTTTGCAGTGAGCGGAGACTGTGCCATTGCACTCCAGCCTGGGCGGCAGAGTGAGACTCTGTCTCCAAAAAAATGAGTTCAGTAAATTGATTCCGCACAATCTCATTTCATGATCATATAATTTAGTTGCAGTACATTCTCCAGGATCTATAAATTTATAGTTAGCTTTACATTAATCTTTCCCTTTGCTTCTGTTCTCATCTACTTTTGAACTGCTGACTGGTTGACTACAGAGTAGACAATCCTGCTTCCTTTTATTTATTAGCTGTTATCATAATGAGGCTATTGTGGGAACCAGTGTGAAACGACAGCAGGGGAAAATGTTTGCTCATCGTGATTTCTAAAATTTTATGCAAGACTTGATAATCATTAAGCTTATTTCTATAAAAGATAAAGTTGAAAAACTTTTTGTATAGAGAGTAGATACATAGCAGACGCTATACATTTTTGTAGTTATTGTTCTGTTTCCATAGTTTGAAAGAGAAAGATTTACTTTGGGAAAATATGAACTATTGGTTAATTGATTATTATTGTTAGTTGAACCCACCTGTCATAGTTCTTCTCAGTGTGTCTGAAATGGAATCCTTTGCTTATTTCAGTGTAACTTTTTTAAACCATAATTAAATATTTCTAAAAAATTGCCCATTGCCTGGGCAAAAACTGGAAGCGTTCCCTTTGAAAACCGGCACAAGACAAGGATGCTCTTTCTCACCACTCCTATTCCACTTAGTGTTAGAAGTTCTGGCCAGGGCAATCAGGCAGGAGGAAGAAATAAAGGGTATTCACTTAGGAAAAGAGAAAGTCAGATTGTCTCTGATTGCAGATGACATGATTGTATATTTGGAAAACCCCATTGTCTCAGCCCCAAATCTCCTTAAGCTGATAAGCAACTTCAGCAAAGTCTCAGGATACAAAATCAATGTGCAAAAATCACAAGCATTCTTATACAGCAATAACAGACAGAGATTCAAATCATGAGTGAACTTTCATTCACAATTGCTACAAAGAGAATAAAATACCTAGGAATACAACTTACAAGGGATGTGAAGGACGTCTTCAAGGAGAACTACAAACCACTGCTCAACAAAATAAAAGAGGACACAAACAAATGGAAGAACACTCCATGTTCATGGATAGGAAGAATCAATATCGTGAAAATGGCCATACTGCCCAAGGTAATTTATAGATTCAGTGCCATTGCCATCAAGCTACCAATGGCTTTCTTCACAGAATTGTGAAGAACTACGTTAAAGTTCACATGGAACCAAAAAAGAGCCCGCATTGCCAAGACAATCCTAAGCCAAAAGAACAAAGCTGGAGGCATCATGCTACCTGACTTCAAACTACACTACAAGGCTACAGTAACCAAAACAGCATGGTGCTGGTACCAAAACAGAGGTGTAGACCAATGCAACAGAACAGATGCCTCAGAAATGACACCACACATCTACAACCATCTTCTTTCACAAACCTGAGAAAAAGCAAGAAATAGGGAAAGGATTCCCTATGTAATAAATGGTGCTGGGAAAACTGGCTAGCCATATGTAGAAAGCTGAAACTGGATCCCTTCCTTACATCTTATACAAAAATTAATTCAAGATGGATTAAATATTTAAATGTTAGACCTCACACCATAAAAACCCTAGAAGAAAACCTAGGCAATACCATTCAGGACATAGGCAGGCACAAGGACTTCATGACTAAAACACCAAAAGCAATGGCAACAAAAGGCAATATTGACAAATGGGATCTAATGAAACTAAAGCCTTCTGCATGGCAGAAGAAACTACCATCAGAGTGAACAGGCAACCTACAGAATGAGAGAAAATTTTTGCCATCTACCCATCTGACAAAGGGCTAATATCCAGAATCTACAATGAACTCAAACAAATTTACAAGAAAAAAAAAACCCATCAAAAAGTGGGCGAAGGATATGAATAGACACTTCTCAAAAGAAGACATTTATGCAGCCAACAGACGCTTGAAAAAATGCTCATCATCACTGGTCATCAGAGAAATGCAAATCAAAACCACAATGAGATACCATCTCACACAAGTTAGAATGGCCATCATTAAAAAGTCAGGAAACAACAGATGCTGGAGAGGATGTGGAGAAATACGAACACTTTTACGCTGTTGGTGGGAGTGTAAATTAGTTCAGCCATGTGGAAGACAGTGTGGTGATTCCTCAGGGATCTAGAACTAGAAATACCATTTGACCCAGCCATCCCATTACTGGGTGTATACCCAAAGGATTATAAATCATGCTACTATAAAGAGACACGCACACATATGTTTATTGTGGCACTATTCACAATAGCAAAGACTTGGAACCAATCCAAATGTCCATCAATGATAGACTGGATTAAGAAAATGTGGCACATACACACCATGGAATACTATGCAGCCATAAAAAGATGAGTTCATGTCCTTTGTAGGGACATGGATGAAGGTGGAAACCATCAGTCTTAGCAAACTGTCACAAGGACAGAACCAAACACCGTATGTTCTCACTCATAGGTGGGAATTGAACAAAGAGAACACTTGGACACAGGGCGGGGAACATCACACACTAGGTCCTGTTGGCGGGGGGGTAGGGGACTGGGGGAGGGATAGCATTAGGAGAAATACCTAATGTAAATGATGAGTTGATGGGTGCAGCAAACCAACATGGCACATATATACCTATGTAACAAACCTGCACGTTGTGCACATGTACCGTAGAACTTAAAAGTATTAAAAAAAAAAAGTTGCTTATTGCCTAGGGCTCAGGTGTTTTCTCTGTGTAGAGATTTTTATTGTAAATAGCGTAGTTTTTCATAATTGCAGACAATCTGATATTATTTTGATCCTTTTACTTGTTTATTCATTGAGTAGGTGACTGGTATAGTGGTCCTGCAACTGAACTTGATACTGAACCTGATGAAGAATGGGTGAAAAATAGGAAAGATGAAAGTCGTGCTTTTCATGAGTGGGATGAAGATGCTGACATAGATGAATCTGGTAAGCTTGTTTGAAATTAAAATTATTACATAGTGTTTCAATAATTTATAATTAAGTACTTATAATTATTAGGTATTAGATTTATGTATTTTGTGTTTTGTAAAGAAACTGGTGTTTCTAAGCCTACTACTTTTTAAAACTTGAAGGAATAATAATAAAATTTTAAATTAGTTGTTTGAAGTACTTTAAAGAGTCCATAGGATTATTTCTCTTATTTTTATATTAAAATCAAAAATCAGAAAATGGTACTTTTTTCTTATGAAAATAATGTACATTTATTATAGTGCTTTATAGTTTCAATGTGATTTTAGCACCACTTCAAGTGATCAGTTGCACAGCATCTATTGAGTCATCTGTGGCTTGAGGGAAATAGGATGAAACTGTTGAGTTGACTTACTCATTTGTAAATAGTCTTACTACTTGCCTAATAAGATTATTGTAGAAGTAAGAAGTAATATACATAAATATTCTTTGTAAATGGTAAGAGATTACAAAAACTAATGTAGCCATTCATTAAACACTGGGAGAGTTCAAGGGTGGATAAGACTTAATCGCTACTCCAAAGAACTCACAAATGAGAGAGAATTTAGAAAACATAATTTTTAATTTAAAGTACATGATGGAAAAATGCTGTCATACTTGTGCAGAAAGATGCTATTTGGAAGTATGAGGAGGAAAACAAATTGTCTTGGATATTCTAGATAATAATTACTAACAGATGGTAAAATAGTAAAAAATGAACAGATGAGACATTCTTCTAGTTGGTAAAACTGAAACTATAGGAAATTTTATTTATAAAGTTACCTGCTTAAAGTAATTTGGTCTGGCAAAAGAACTAAATGTGGAAAAAGGACACGTGGAAAGTAACAGTGTAAGTATAAAGATTGTTGTATCAGCAGCTGAAGTAGTTTATTTTTATGAAACGCAGGTGTGCCACATTTTGATAGAAAGATTCAAAATGTCCTATATAAGGAAAAGGTCTATTCTAGTTATGATAGATTTGGTGATGTGCTTACCTGTGGCAGGCATTGTTTTAGGTATGAAGGATCTAATGGTGAACAAAACGGAAAAAAAAAACCAAAAACTGGCCCTCGTTGAGCTTAAAATTTAGAGACGGGAGGCAGACAATAAATACGGGTAAAATATATTCCATATTAGATGGTGACAAGTGTTGTAGAGAAAAATAAAACAAGGAAAACATGCCAAGAAGAATTTAAAATTGCAGTTTTAAATTGAGCGATCAGTTAAGGTCCTTTGGGAAATTTGAGTAAAGACCTGAAGGAGATGAGATATTTGCTCAGATTGCAACTTAAGGAAGTCTCAGTTTATTCGTTCTAGAAAATTAATTCGTAATACCCGTGGTAAGAATTTTGAAGGTTCTCACAAATTCAGTGTATTTGTCTCAATACTTGAAGATAGCCAGAGCAAAGACTGTCGATTTCCTTCATATTGAAAAGGAAAAGTTAACGCTATAAAGATTGAGCCTTTTTAGATAGTATATCTATTGATTATTAAAGATTAAACTGCCATTTACTTCAGTGCTTTTTTCGGTTTAGCTGCCTTGTCTTTTTACTTGTCCTAAGAAGTTACTGTTTTTCATAGAATGTTTAACTTTCTTAAAGATTTCACAGTTCCAATTACCTTGATTTAATCATCACACATTGTATACAGTTGCCAAAGTATCACATGTACCCCCAAAATATGCATAATTATTGTATATCAATAAAAAATGAAAAATTTAAGAATTTCATAGTAAATAGTATACATTTAGATAGTGAGGGCCACAGAAACAAAAGAATGGCTTGGGAATAAAATTATAGTAGAATGAGTAGGGCTCAAGTAATTTTTATCTCCTTAATATTTTATCTTCGTGTGTGTGTGTGTGTGTGTGTGTGTGTGTGTGTGTGTGTCTGGGTCTGGCTAAAGGAGGAATTTAGGATAATACCTAAACAAGGAACCATGAGTAACAAATTCTTAGAGTTGATATCTTTTTGTCTGCTGTACTTAGTTTTGTTTTAAATGAAACTTCCTTAACTTATTCTGTTAAATTGTTTTATGTTTAAAGACATTCAGATTGGTCTTTAGGTAAGAATAATAACAATAGGATCCTGAGAAAGGCAATACAATACAATTATCATTCTTTTTAGTGTAGCGTGTTTTTTCCTTTTTTCAAATTGGAGTTTATAGTGTTTTCATGGTGGATGTTACAGTAGTACATTCTGTTGTAAACATCCAAGCTTTACAGAAGTTACTAAGTAAAACCAAAAGCCATGCTCATTTTTAGCTAGTTAGAAATTCTAAAGTACCTTCCTTTGCTTGATTCATTATGATCAGGCTAATTTAGTTGAGTTTCAAGTCTTTTCTAGCTTTGTGCCCTTTTTAGTTATGTGGAATCAATGATAGTACGTTTTACTATGGACCATTTTTCTTTTGATATCGTATTTTCTTTTCTCTTGAAAACTTTTACTGTTCTTTTCAGTTTTCACATTTTTTTCTGAAACTTTTTCATTGCCTAAAAATGGGATGGTTTACATAAGAAAGTATAAGGATAGCACAAAGTATGTCATATTTAACAATTTGGTGAGCCCTTGAGTAGCTTAATTATTACCAGTTTATCAAGTTCTGAGACTTTTGAATTCATTTTACAGAAGAGTCTGCGGAGGAATCAATTGCTATCAGCATTGCACAAATGGAAAAACGTTTACTCCATGGCTTAATTCATAACGTTCTACCATATGTTGGTACTTCTGTAAAAACCTTAGTATTAGCATACAGCTCTGCAGTTTCCAGCAAAATGGTATGTTTAAATTAACACTAGTTTGGGTATTAAGAAAAATAGCATGATAAGACTTTGGTTTGCTTATTCCTGAGTTTAATTAAGGGGAAACAAACCCAAAAATGATTATTGAGTGCCTTCCTATGGGTAGGCATACACTGCTAGGTTACTTATTATTTCATTGCAGTTCTCACAACAATCTTCATAGCATAATTATCATTACCTGTGTGTTATAGATGAGGAAACTGACTAGAAGAGGTTAAACATTTTATTCAGTTTCACAGATGTTAAGTGATAAAGCCCAGTTTTATGTGATTTTTAAAATAATATGTAAGGCATGGTAAGATGGGCAAATGAGATGAAATCACTGTTTTATAAAAGTGGATCTTACGACTTCCTACATCAGAATCTTGAGTGTTCCTTAAAAATGTAAATTTCCTGGTTTAGTCTCATAACTGCCAAAACAGATTCTTGAGCGGGTACGGTGGCTCATGCCTGTAATCCCAGCACTTTGGGAGACCGAGGTGGGCGGATCACGAGGTCAGGAGTTCAAGACCAGCCTGGCCAATATGGTGAAACCCCATCTCTACTAAAAATGCAAAAATTAGCCAGGTGTAGTGGCATGTGCCTGTAGTCTCAGCTACTCAGGAGGCTGAGGCAGAAGACTCACTTGAACCCGGAAAGCAGAGGTTGCAGTGAGCCAAGATCCCGCCAACTGCCCTCCAGCCTGGGTGACAGAGCGAGACTCCGTCTCAAAAAAAAAAAAAAAAAAAAAAAGATTCTCAGGGATTTGAGCCCAGAATATTTTATTATACTTTATTCAAGTATTCAGGTGATTTTTTTTATATTCACAAACTTTGTGAACTAGATTATGTTTACTAATAGTCATTTGTTACTTAGCTAACTGAAGTTCTGCAGATCTTCACAATGACAATTTTTTCCCTTTTAGGTTAGGCAGATTTTAGAGCTTTGCCCTAACCTGGAGCATCTGGATCTTACCCAGACTGACATTTCAGATTCTGCATTTGACAGGTTAGTTATGTTAAACAATTTAAATATAATGAAAAACTATTTTATAAGGTCTCATTTATGTAATTGCAGTTTAATCATACTATTATTTTTTACTATCAAATCTCAGTCATGTCTGAGTATAATTCGATAGCACCCTCCAGTTCTTCACTTCTTATTCATAGGTCCCAGCTGATCCAAAAATCCCATCTTTATTACCTTGCAATCTCTGTAGTCCTATATTTTGTCTAGGCCCTTGAGCCCTGCTGTGCAACCATATAGATTGGTATTATATGTTTTTAAGAAGTTTTAGTTTTAGTTCGGCTCTAAGTGCCATTTGGCAAAGCTCCCTCTTAGATTCTTCACAGTTACTCTGAAATAGTATAGTATAACTTTCTTCAAGCCACCTTCTTCCCAGAATATATCTCCTTGACCACCACTTCTCTGTATTATTGCTCACTCCCTCTTTCCCACCCAACCATTTATATCAGCACCTTTTTTCCTGCTGCAGAGGAAGAGGTATACTCTTCTCGGGCTAAAGCTTCCTAGAGCTTATTTCTTACGGATCTTCCTCATTAACCATTAGTTATTCTTCTCTTTCTTTCATGTGTTTGCAGCCTTACTTCTGCTGATTACTTTTAGGATATGAACTTAAGTCTTCCAATCCTTACCCCTCTCACATCCCGCCCTTCTGTTAGGTTAGGAATACTTTGACTTCCTAATTACTCTCATTGAGTTTTTGTATCCCTAGCATCAAGAATAGTACTTAACAATAGATAATTCAGTAAATACTTAAGTGATTATATTAGATGTAAAATCTTTCTTCTGGTTTTCATCTACATACATATAGTCAAATGCTTTTGAAAAATTTAACAATATTCATTAATAGTCTTGTGTTTCAATTATAGTTGGTCTTGGCTTGGTTGCTGCCAGAGTCTTCGGCATCTTGATCTGTCTGGTTGTGAGAAAATCACAGATGTGGCCCTAGAGAAGATTTCCAGAGCTCTTGGAATTCTGACATCCTATCAAAGTGGCTTTTTGAAAACATCTACAAGCAAAATTACTTCAACTACATGGAAAAATAAAGACATTACCATGCAGTCCACCAAGCAGTATGCTTGTTTGCACGATTTAACTAACAAGGGCATTGGAGAAGAAATAGATAACGAACACCCCTGGACTAAGCCTGTTTCTTCTGAGAATTTCACTTCTCCTTATGTGTGGATGTTAGATGCTGAAGATTTGGCTGATATTGAAGATGCTGTGGAATGGAGACATAGAAATGTTGAAAGTCTTTGTGTAATGGAAACAGCATCCAACTTTAGTTGTTCCACCTCTGGTTGTTTCAGTAAGGACATTGTTGGACTAAGGACTAGTGTCTGTTGGCAGCAGCATTGTGCTTCTCCAGCCTTTGCGTATTGTGGTCACTCATTTTGTTGTACAGGAACAGCTTTAAGAACTATGTCAGCACTCCCAGAATCTTCTGCAATGTGTAGAAAAGCATCAAGGACTAGATTGCCTAGGGGAAAAGACTTAATTTACTTTGGGAGTGAAAAATCTGATCAAGAGACTGGACGTGTACTTCTGTTTCTCAGTTTATCTGGATGTTATCAGATCACAGACCATGGTCTCAGGTGAGTTATCAGTTCCAGAATATTAAGAAATAGATGTGTTCTCATTTCCAAATGGAATATACAAATTTTGATCTAAGTCATTCTTTTCAGTTGATTTACTTAAGCAAAAAGAGTTAACCAAGATCTGCCCTACTTCAGAGTGTTGGAGCAGTGTAACTTCTGTTATCAGTATGAAGTTTCATTTCTGTCAGTTCAAATCCATCGTGATGTATGGAAGAACATAAATTTGAAAGTTTAATAAATGCTTAGTAAATGGCTACATCACATATTTTAAGGTACTTTAGTGGATGAATAAGGTATCATTTTTACTCTCAAGAACATGTAACAAGAAAATATGCATATTCTGTTGCTGTGTATTATTTCTGTATGTTATAGTTTTATATTGAGGGTTTTGGAAAATGTAGGCTGTCCGTGGAAGTCATTTAGTCCGACTACACGGCTGTCAAGTGTTTACAAAAGCCAAAGCTGAGCTAGAGTTTTATATGTAGCTAGAGTTTAGAAATTTGGTCTTTGATCATGATCAGCTTACCTTCTGTTGCTTTTTTAAGTCATAAAGAGAACATGTGGAAGAAGTTCTACATTTTCTTTTCTGTTTTTTTTTTTTTTTATAAGCATAATCTTCAGCAGATTAAACCGACTTTTTTTTTTTTTTTTTTAACCTCCTAGAGGAAAGAAGGGCCGAAGGTGACACATGTATCAGCCCAGACAGGTAGCTCTTTTCAGCAGCTAGGTTCTATATGTTTTATAGGACCCACTTCAAGATTTTTTAGGTTACGAGTACTCTTATGCACTGTTGGAGAAAATACCATGGTGCACTGACTTGGAAGCATGGCAGACTTGATGTAGATTAATCTTGCTTTTTTCTGTATAACTGGCTTCGTGCAAAATACTTCACCTTATACTTTGAGGCTTATGTAAGAGGAATATATATAAGGCATCTAACAATGATACACAATAGATTTTCAATAAGTGGAAACTGATGTGCAGTAATCAATTATCTTTGACATGAGCCTTTGGAAATTGGATACATGTTTTTCTTTGATAATGGGATGTCAGATATTTTATAATGAAGAATTTTTCCAGCATAAAACTTAATACTCCCTACCATTATAAAAGATACTTAATATGAAATTATTATAGGCCAGGTGCGGTGGCTCACATCTGTAATCCCAGCACTTTGGGAGGCCGAGGCAGGTGGATCACGAGGTCAGGAGATCGAGACCATCCTGGCTAACACGGTGAAACCCCCGTCTCTACTAAAAATACAAAAAAAAATTAGCCGGGCACGGTGGCGGGCGCCTGTAGTCCCAGCTACTTGGGAGGCTGAGGCAGGAGAATGGTGTGAACCCAGGAGTCGGAGCTTGCAGTGAGCCGAGATCATGCCACTGCACTCCAGCCTGGGCGACAGAGCGAAATTCTGTCTCAAAAAAAAAAAAAAAATTATTGTAAAAAATTTTCGTAAGTCATATACAGTAACCAAAAGTGTTTTCCCCGAGGTAACTGGTATAACAGTGGTTTGGCTGCTGTGAATCATTTCATTAATTTTCTATTTTCTCAAATCCAAGGGCATATGTTATAGTTTAAAAACATAAGCAAAGATAACTTTATTCTGAGTTTTATTCTTTAAAAAGTTTTACTACATGTGTGTATTCCTAACTGTAATATGATTTTGTTTTTGAATGCAACTTGATTTTAGAAAGTAAAAGCTATTTTTAGTTCAATTTAAAACCTCGTAATTCATTTTTCATTGTCATTTTTTTCATTACCGTCATACCTTATTGAAATTTATTTATGGCTCTGTTCAGTTTGCATTTTCAGTATGACCAGTTTTTGTGTTTTTTTCAAAGAATGAAGTAATACATGTGACCTTTCAGAGCTGCAATGACTTCTGACCATGTGGCAGTTTTCTTATCTTTTAGTTTTTTAGGCTGTTTTAAAAAATAACCCAGAACTTACTAAAATTTTATATAATTAAAAATTGATTTCAAGAGCAGTCAAAATTTTGATGAATCAAAATTTTGTTTTTTTTTGCTTTCAAAGTATTTAGAAACTCTTCTAGTATAAGGTTTTGGAAAAAACTAGAAGGGAGCACATTTTATTTAAAAGCAGAATTGTAACGTTTTATTTGAGTACCAAAGAGTTTCCCTCCCCACTTCCTGAAAAGGCAGAGAGTTAATTTCTTAAGAGAAATTTGAAGAAAAGCAGAGAAAAGGTTTTTAGTTGTTGTTTTAGGGTATGATTTTTGGCACTTTATTAACAAATTCTGATATTATCAACCTTAGAACAAAGTGGATAATTTACTGCTGTTAGGATTGGAAATAAATTGCACTTCTTCTTTAGGGTTTTCCTGAGTAGTAGTGAAGAGCTTGCACGTGAGGTATTCTTGAAAAAAAAGTTTGCGTTTGAATTGAAGGAAAAATTCATTTTGGGAACAAGGGAACACATAGGATCTGTCTTATCTGTGGCTAATTGAAAAAGTCTTGTCTGAGTGCAGATTCCCTCATTTTAATTAAACCTTATCTTGAAGGATTCTTTCTAAACATTTAAATTTTTATTGAGCACCTACTGTATTTCTTGCACTGTTCTAATTGCTAGAGGTCTAGAGTAACTAAGACAATTCTCTGCCTTCATGCAGTTTATAATCTAATGGTAGAAATAGACAGAAAACATAGTATCAGACTGAATGTTCTGAAGAAAAGTAAAGTATGGGTACTTTACTTAAGAATACAGAGAATGCCACTTGATATTGAATGAACCAGGAAAGGCTTCTTTGAAAAGAAACAGGCATCATTTGAGTAGAGAGAGAGATAAAATTAGGGCATTCTGTGTACATTTCCTGAGAGACTAAGGAAATAGAAAACAAAAATTTAATTTTTAGAAGCAACTCTTTTTGCATTCATTGTATCAATTTAAAAAGTGTTTCAGTCAACCACTTACAGTAGTACAACTTGTGTCAGTAGGTTTGAGGAAAAAATGCAACTCATGTAAACATACAACTTAATTTATAGGAATAGAAATGTTCAGGTATACCAGTTGGGAGCATTCAGTGTATGCTGCTTTAGTCATTATGTTTATTCAGGATGAGTAGCATGAGTTTTGACAAGTTGGTAATGTGGAGCTTGTTAAAAGAGCATTGAGGCTGGGTGTGATGGCTTACACCTGTAATCCCAGCACTTTGGGAGGCCAACGCAGGAGGATCACTTGAGCCCAGGAGTTCAAGACCAGCCCGGGCAACATGGCAAAATTACATCTTTACCCAAAAGAAAAACAAAAATTAGTTAGGCATGGTGGCATGCACCTGTAGTTCCAGCTACTCAGGAGGCTGAGGTGGGAGGGCGACTTGAGCCCTGGAGGTAGAGGTTGCAGTGAGCTGAGATGGCACTATTGCACTCCAGCCAGGGTGACAAAGCCAGACCCTGTCTCAAAAAAAGGAGCATTGACTGGAGAATGTTAAGTTGATAAGGTTTTAATTAGATTGAAACCATAGGGAACAGATAGGGCCATTTGTGGTCTTAATACATTATTTTCTGGCTTTCATAGGAATGAAAATAAATCTTGGCTGTTAATTAAAAATAGCCTCTTATCTAAATTTTTAACTTTCTTTGGGCCCCTCATATAAGTGGAATCATATATTACTTGTCCTTTTGTGTCTCGCTTATTTCACTTGGTGTGTTTCAAGGTTTATTCACATCCTAGCATGTATCAGAACGTCATTCCTTTTTATATACTACATTTTGTTTATCCATTCATCTGTTGATGAACACTGAGGTTGTTTCCACCTTTTGGCTATTGTGAATAATGCTGCTATGAATATTGGCATGTAAATATTTATTTGAATTCTTGTTTCCATTTCTTGTTTAATTCAGTGTACAAGTCCTTGGTTAAATTTATTCTTAAATATTATACATTTTGATGCTATTATAAATACAATTTTATTTCTTAAACTTTCCAAATTGTTCATTGCTAGTATATAGAAATATAACTGAGTTTTGCATGTTGATTTTGTATCCTACTATTCAGCTAAATTTATTAGTTCTAACCATTTTTTTGTGAATTCGTTAGGGTTTTCTATGTATAAGATCATGCCATCTACAGACAGATAATTTAATTTCTCATTTTCCAAAACGGACTGCTGAGACCAGCTTGGTCTGGGAGACCCTAACCCAGCGGCGCTAGAGGAATTAAAGACACACACACAGAAATATAGAGGTGTGAAGTGGGAAATCAGGGGTCTCACAGCCTTCAGAGCTGAGATCCCTGAACAGACATTTACCCACGTATTTATTAACAACAAGCCAGTCATTAGCATTGTTTCTATAGATATTAGATTAACTAAAAGTATCCCTTATGGGAAAGGAAGGGATGGGCCGAATTAAAGAAATAGATTGGGCTAGTTAACTGCAGCAGGAACATGCCCTTAAGGCATAAATCGTTCTTATGCTTTTGTTTGTGGCTTAAGAATGCCTTTAAGTGGTTTTCCGCCCTGGGCAGGCCAGGTGTTCCTTGCCCTCATTTCTGTAAACTCCCAACCTTCCAGCTTGGGCGTTATGGCCATCATGAACATGTCACAGTGCTGCAGAGATTTTGTTCATGGCCAGTTTTGGGGCCAGTTTATGGCCAGATTTTGGGGGGCTTGCTCCCAACAATAGACCTTTTATTTTCCTTGTCTAATTATTCTGACTAGAATTTCCAGTGTTATGTAAAACAGAAGTGGCAACACTGTTTTGATTATTGTAGCTTTGCTGTAAGTTTTGAAATCAAGAAGTGTGAGTTTTCCAACTTTGTTTTTCCTTTTCAAGGTTATTTAGTATCTGGGGTTCCTTGAGATTCCATCAGAATTTTAGGGTAGGTTTTTTCTATTTCTGCAAAGAATGCCATTGAGATTTTGATAGGGATTTCATTAAATGTGTAGATCCCTTTGGGTAAAATTGACAACAGTATTAAGTCTTTTAACCCATGAATGTGGGATATCATTCCATTTGTTTAGATCTTCTTTAATTTCTTTCAGTAGTCTTTTGTAGTTTTCGGTATCCAAGTCCTTTACCTCTGTGGTTAATTTCTTAATATTTTATTTTCTTTGATGCTATTCTAAATGGGATTTTTTAAAATTTATTTTTCAGATTGTTAATTGTTGATGTATAGAAATGCAACTGAGTGTTGTGTGTGTCCTGTCTTTATCCTTCTGAATTTTCTTTTTGTTCTTTTTTAAGACAGGGTCTTGCTCTGTCGTCCAAACTGGAGTGCAGTGACGTGATCATAGCTCACTGCAGCCTCAGACTCCTAGGCTCAGGTGATCCTCTTGCCTCAGCCACCCGAGTAGCTGGGGCTATTGGCATGTGTACTTGGCCTGTTGAGTTTATTTAGTTCTAACAGGTTTTAGGGTTTTCTGTATAGAGGATCTTATCATCTGTAAATAGAGATAATTTTACTTACTCCTTTTTCTTTTTTGGGGGGGTGGGGGGAACTGGGTCTTACTTGTTACTGAGGCTTAACTCAAACTCCTGGGCTCAAAGGATCCTCCCACCTAAGCCTGCTGACTAGCTGGGATTACAGGCATGTGCCACCTTGACATTCCTTTTCAATTTGGATGTCATTTATTTCTTTTTCTTGTCTAATTGCTCTGGCTAAAACTTCTAGTACTGTGATAATTAGAGGTGATAATAGTATACATTTTTACCTTGTTCCTAATCTTAAGGGAAAAGCTTGTATCTTTCACCACTGAATATGATGTTAGCTGTGAGTTTTTCATATATATGACCTTTATCAAGTTGAAGAAGTTCCCTTCTATTTCTAGTTTAAAGAATATTGGGTTTTGTCACATGTTTTTTTCTCAGTCAGTAGAGATGATCATTTTTTTCCTTTATTAATGTGTGATTTGTTGGTTGATTTTCGTATACTGAAAGTTGATAGAAACCCACTTGGTCAGGGTGCGTAGTCCTTTTAATATGCTACTGAACTCAGTTTACTGGTATTAGCTGAGGAATTTTGCATCTGTATTCATAAGGGACATTGGCCTGTAATTTTCTTGTTGTGTCTTTGGCTTTGATAATACTGGTTTCATAGAATGAGTTGGAAGTCCTTCTTGTCCATGTTTGGAAAGAGTTTTTTTTTTTTTTTTTTTGAGACAGGGTCTCACTCTGTCACCTAGGTGGGAATGCAGTGGTGCTATTATGGCTCACTGCAGCCTCAATTTCCCAGTGATCCTCTTACCTCAGCACCCCCCTCCCCCACCACTACAAGTAGCTGGGACCACAGGCGTGTGCTACCATGCCCAGGTAATTTTTGTATTTTTGGTAGTGATGGGGTTTCACCATGTTGCTTAGGCTGGTCTCAAACTCCTGGGCTCAAGCAGTCCACCTGCCTTTGCTTCCCAAAGTGTTGGGATTATAGGCATGAGCCACCACACCCAGCCCTCTTTTGGCAGAACTTGAGAAAGGTTGATGTTAATTCTTTTTTTTGAGACGGAGTCTTGCTCTGTTGTCCAGAGTGCAATGGCACAATCTTGGCTCAACTGCAACCTCTGCCTCCTGGGCTCTGGCGATTTTCTTGCCTCAGCCTCCCAAGTAGCTGGGATTACAGGCATGTGCCACTGCGTCCAGCTAATT
Source organism: Nomascus leucogenys (assembly GCF_006542625.1). NCBI lineage: Eukaryota > Metazoa > Chordata > Mammalia > Primates > Hylobatidae > Nomascus > Nomascus leucogenys. The sequence goes on from NC_044400.1 coordinate 69,510,562, forward strand.
TTTGTATTTTTAGTAGAGACGGGGTTTCACCATGTTGGCTAGGCTGGTCTTGAACTCCTGACCTTTAGGTGATCCACCTGCCTTGGCCTCCCAAAGTGCTGGAATTACAGGCATGAGCCACTGCGCCCAGCCAATGTTAATTCTTTTTTAAATGTTTAGTAAAATTTATCAGTGAAACTATTTTGTTTTGGTCTCTTTGTTGAGAGGGTTTTGGTTCATCTTCTTATAAGTCAATTCAGATTTTCTGTTTCTTCTTGATCAGTTTGGGTATTTCTTGAGTTTCTGGATTATGAGAGTATGATCTTTTAATTATTTTCATCATTATTATATTTAGTCTCATTGTGTTGCCCAGGCTGCCTTCAGACTCCTAGGTATAAGCAATCCTCCCACCTCAGCCTCTTAAAGTGTAGTTGGGAATACAGGCATGCACCACCATGCTGGCTTCTTGTGATCTTTATTTCTATAAAATTAGTGGTAATATCCTCTGTTTCATTTCTGACTTTGGTAATTTGTGTCTTCTCTTTTTTTCTTAATCTAGCTAAAGGTTTGCCAATTTTATTGAAATTCTCAGAGAACAAACTTCTGGTTTTGTTTTTCTTCATTATTTTTGTATTTGTCATTTAAAAAATTTTTGCTGTCATCTTTATTGTTTCCCCTCCTGTTACTTTGGATTTAGTCCATGTTTCCTTTTCCAATTCCTTTTTTTTTCTTTTAACTTCCAACTTTTAAGTTCAGGGGTACCTGTGCGAGATGTGCAGGTTTGTTACGTAGGTAAACGTACGCCATGGTGGTTTGCTGCACAGAGCATCTCATCACTCACGTATTAATCCCAGCATTTACTAGCTATTCTCCCTGATCCTCTCCTTCCTCCCACCCACTGCCATTTGACAGGCTCCAGTATGTGTTGTTTCCTTCCATGTGTCCATGTGTTCTGATCGTTTAGCTGCCACTTATAAGTGAGAACATGTGGTATTTGGTTTTCTGTTCCTGTGTTAGTTTGCTAAGGATGGTTTACCAGTTTGCTGGTTTGTTAGTTCCAGCTCCATCCATGTCCATGGAAAGTACATGATCTTGTTCCTTTTTATGGCTGCATAGTATTTCATGGTGTGTATGTACCACATTTTCTTTCTTTTTTTTTTTTTGAGACACGGAGTCTCACTCTGTTGCCCAGGCTGGAGTACAGTGGTGCAATCTTGGCTCACTGCAACCTCCACCTCACGGGTTCAGGTGATTCTCCTGTCTCAGCCTCCAGGGTAGCTGGGACTACAGGCTCACGCCACCATGCCTGGCTAACTTTTTTGTATTTTTAGTAGAGATGGGATTTCACCGTGTTGCCCAGTCTGGTCCAGAACTCCTGAGCTCAGGCAGTCCACCTGCCTTGGCCTACCAAAGTGCTGGGATTACAGGCATGAGCCACTGTGCCCGGCCTTGTACCACATTTTCTTTATCCATTCTATGACTGATGAGTATTTAGGTTGAGTCCATGTCTTTGCTATTGTGAATAGTGCTGAAATAAAAATATGCATGCATATGTCTTTATAATAGAATGATTTATATTTCTTTGGTTATATACTTAGTAATGGGATTGCTGGGTTGAATGGTATTTCTGCTTCCAGGTCTTTGAGAAATTGCTATACTGTCCTCCACAATGGTTGAACTAATTTACACTCCCAACAGTGTAAAAACATTCCTTTTTCTCCACAACCTCGCCAGCATCTGTTGTTTTTTGACTTTTTAACAATAGCCATCCTGGGAAAGAGGCAGCTTGCCACTGCAGGCTCTGTGAGACAGCTGAAAAACTGAGTGCCCAAAGTGTGACAGGGAAATGTCCGCCTCTGAACACAACATCCTCACTTGGGAACCTGAAGGTTCAGATAACGGGAGAAGGATTTGAGCTTATCTAGAGCTGAGATGAATTTAGAGAGCCGGGCAAAATACAGGGGTAGAGGAAGCAGTGGGGAGATCCCTGTGGGCATTCTTGGTCCCCTGGGAAGTCATTTCTGACTTTTTCTTGCAGAGGTCCTTGGGGAGGGCTGTCACTTGAATTGGGGAAAGACCACAGGGAGAAGGAAACTTCCAGCTGAACTTTGTTGTAACAGTTTCAGTTGAATGGGAAGTTTCCTGGACAGAATCTGAGGGAAGGGATGAAAGGGGAGTTCAGATATGAGCACAGAAGCCATGGCAGACAGGGAGGCATGAAACTCGAAAGCCCTGCTTGCTTTCTCAGTGGGGAGGCTTGTAGTCTAGGCAAGATCTTAGCGCTGCTCACCAGCTGCCTGGTTGAGGGGGCATGGTGCTGTAGGGGGTGCGTGCTGGGAGTGAGACCTGCCTTTTGGGCTGTGTGGGAACTGGGTGAGGCCTGTCACTGCCAGCTTTCCCCCACTTCCCGGGTGACCTGTATGACAGAGCAAAGGCAGCTGTAATACCCCTGGGAACATAACTCCACCCGTACTCCTGGGAACATAACTCCACTGGCCTGGGAACCATACCTTAATCCCCCACAGCAGCCGCAGCAAGCCCTGCCCAAGGACAGTCTGAGCTCAGATGTGCATAACCCTGCCCTCACCTAATGGTCTTTACCCACCCTGGTAGCCAAAGACCAAGGACATAATCTCTTGGGAGCTCTATGACTCCGCCCACTGCCTGAGAAACCTGAATACTTACCCAGGTGATACCAGGGCAAACTTGTACCCTCCCTATACTACTGCAGCTGATGCTTTCTTGAAAGCGGCACCTCCTGGCTGTAGGCCAACCAACACACTAAAGAAAACCACAAACAAGGACCCTTACAGAGTCCACTTCACTCCCCTCCTATCTCCACTGGAGCAGGTGCTGGTACCCATGGCTGAGAGACCTGAAGACAGATCACATCACAAGACTCATCACAGACATTCCCCAGTACCAGCCTGGAGTCCAGCAGCTCTGCGGGGTGGCTAGACCCAGAAAAGAAATAACAATTATGTCAGTTTGGCTCTCAGGAAGCCCCATCCCTAGGGGAAGTGGGGAGAGCACCACATCAAGGGAGCACTCTTGTGGGACAAGAGAATCTGAATAACAGCCCTTGAGCTAGATCTTCCCTCTGACATAGTCTACCCCAATGAGAAGGAACTAGAAAAACAATTCTGGTTATATGACAAAACAAGGTTGTTTAACACCCCCAAAGGAACACACTAGCTCACCAACAGTGGATCCAAATGAAGAAGAAATCTCTGAATTGTCGGAAAGAGGAAATCAGAAGGTCATTTACTAAGCTACTCAAAGAGGCACCAGAGAGAGGTGAATACAAACTTTAGAAATAAAAAAAAAAAACAAAAGTTACAAGATATGGACGGGAAAATCTCCAGAGAAATTTATAGCTTAAATAAAAATCAATCTCAACTTCTAGAAATGAAGGACACACTTAGAGAAATGCAAAATACACTGGAAAGTCTCGACAATAGAATTGAACAAACAAAAGAAAGAACTTCGGAGCTTGAAGACAAGGCTTTCAAATTAACCCAACCCAACAAAGAAAAAAGAATAAAAATGAACAAAGCCTCCAAGAAGTTTGAGATTACGTTAAATGACCAAACCTAAGAATAATTGGTGTTCCCAAGGAAGAAGAGAATTCTAAAAGTTTGGAAAACATATTATTTGAGGGAATAATCAAGGAAAACTTCTCTGGCTTTCCTAGAGATCTAAACATCCAAATACAAGAAGCCACCTTTTAATTTTATCCTATTTATGTAAATGCTGCTTTTACTCTTCTAGGGTATGCCATTAGGTTTTATTTTTTATTGAAATGTAATTAACATACCATAAAATTTACTGCTTTTTAAAAGTATACGATTAATTCAGTGATTTTTAGTATATTTACAGGATTGTTCAACCATCCACCACAGACTAATTCAAAACATTTTCATCATCCCAAAAAGAACCCCATACTTATTAGCAGTCACTTCTCACTCCCCCGTTGCCCAGCCTCTGATAACCGTGAATCGACTTTGTGTCTCTGTGGATTTACCTCTTCTGGAATGATAATATTAATGGAATCATTCAATATGTGGCCTTTAGTATCTGGCTTTTTAAAATTAGGTTTATGTGTTCAAGGTTTATGCATGTTATACTATGTGTCAGTACTTTGTTGGCTGCAGAATATTTAATTGTATGGATTTACCACATTTTATTTATCCATTTATTAATTAATGGACATTTGAGTTGTTTCTACTTTCTGTTATGAGTAATGCTGCTGTGAACATTCATGTGCAAGTTTTTGTGTAAACATGGTTTTAATTCTCTTGGGTATATACCTAGGACAGGAATTGCTGGGTCATATGCTAGGTGTATCTATAATTTTTTTTTAGAAACTGCCCAACTGCTCATTAGGTTTTAAGCTTCAGTAATTTTCTTGATAATTTTTACTTACTAATACAGTTGGGTAGGAGAATGAACATTACACCTCCAGGGTTCAGTACTTCCTCTAAGAATTGAGTTACCATGATGTTCTTATAAAGAACAGTTTTATAGATTTCTTTACTGAATGTTGTTAGGAAAAATGTTGAACATTTTCTGAGTTAAATGTATTTCTGCCTAAGGATGAGGTTAGTTATCAGTGTTTTACAGAAATTCTTAAATTTTCTCATTACCATATTGAAAAGTATGTAAAATAGTGGTTCAGTGGACCATAGGAGTACAAATGTTTTTATAGATTACTATCTTCTAATTGTCAAATTATTTTTCTTACAGGGTTTTGACTCTGGGAGGAGGGCTGCCTTATTTGGAGCACCTTAATCTCTCTGGTTGTCTTACTATAACTGGTGCAGGCCTGCAGGATTTGGTTTCAGCATGTCCTTCTCTGAATGATGAATACTTTTACTACTGTGACAACATTAACGGTAATGCCTTTTAACAGTGCGATAATTTTGAAGAAATTAATTTAAAATTTTTTTTAGCAGTTCTAATAATTTTTCCATTTAGTTTTCTAGATTTCTGATTACCAGACTGTCTTACTTTCAGATTTAGTTAAATTTGATAAAATTTTAAAATTACATTTTCATTAATTAACATCTTGAAAGGTAAGTTTTTCTTGCAGATGTATATTCTAAATATCCATTGTGTCAGATTTTTGAGGCATGTAATAGTGTATGTAATCAAGAATGGTAAGTTAATGGAAATACTAAAATTCTTGTTAAAAGTTTTAGGTATTCCTCTAGAGTTTTATAGCATTCATTAAAAATTTAGAACTATTTATGTTCTAGATACACTGATTTCTTAGGGATAATAGACACATATTTCTTATAAGACAGCTTTATCAAATGTAGAAAAATGAGGACTTTGGTAATGTGGACTTCCAGAGTTTCTGGATCTGATGTCAACTCCTAGCGAAGATTGAGGGGAGAGGATAGTATGTAGTATTGAGAAGAGGCTGAGATGCTTTAGACATGACTAGAATTCCTATAGTATTTTGGAAATTGATTCCTGAACCTACTTTCAAAAATCACAAGAAATATTTCTTGATTTTGTTCTTTTAAACATATTCTACCCTACAGTGGGCTTATTGAACATGCTTTTTCAAAGTATGTTCAGTGCCATTTTGCACATTTGATAGTCACTGGTAGAGACTGAATTTCCCAGAAGCATAAAAAGCTGCTCTTCTGTTATTAGTAAGCAAATCAACCTCCTGTATTTGTAACTGGAGGCAATTTTAGATGGCTCAGACTACTATGTACCTGTCTTTTTATACTGCGCCCTATTGTCTTTGAGTGCCCAATTCACCTTAAGATGACAGGAAAATCAACAAAATTTTTCTCAGGCAGAACAATTGACAGGAGTCAGGAAGACCAGAGGGAGTAATGACATACCAGAAAGTGGAGAAAACTGCTATTTCTCGAGATTAGATATTCCTTAAAATATATAAGAGGAAACTGGAGATTGTAGCTGTCTTATTTCAGGAATCACATTGTTATGCAGGAGATGACCTCCCATGTTCTTGATATATCAACACTAAGTTGGACATTTCTTTGTTTTCTGTTGCCTTCTGTGTATAATCAAGGAATGGCCAAAGTGAATGTCATCGTAGTTGGTGAAAGTGAATGTCATCGTAGTTGCAACATGCTAAGCCTATGAAAACAAAGTGTGATTGATGCAGTGAAGCTGTTACTTTTGTGGATGCTGTGGATTTGAGAAGGGAGTTTTGTTTTGTTAACATAAAGTTATTTCATTGTAGGTTTAGTGCTATACTTCCTAAGGCTTATAGGACATATTATCAAGAGTAATAAGCAATTGTTTTTTTATCAGAAAAAATTTTATTTGTATGTTGCACTTGAATTTTTCATATTGATTTCAGCATAGGTTATGCTTTGGAATAAATCTCACTATCGAATTCATTATATTTATTTTTGGATTCAGAGATGTTATTGGGTAGAGGGAGGGGACTGGGTTTCAGTTTGTTTTTATGCTTACTTGTTTTATGTTTGTATGTTTTTAAACTTTGAAATAATTTAGATGATGGGATAAAATGAAATACTTAGAAAGTCTTTTGCACTTTGTCCTTATGCATTTCCTCTAAACTTGTTTTGAATATATAGTTTCAGAGGAGCTATTATATTCCTTTTGTTGAATGTGAAAGTTTTTTTGGATAAATGATTGATTTTTTAAAATAAATGAATTGTAATGAAGATATCTGACTTTGAAAGATTTGAAAGGAAATTTCAGTGTTTGTATAATCCAATATTAACTCTCCTTTTATGGCTTATTGAAGCATGATTTGGGGGAATGGAAAGCCTTTAAAATTTTACAGGGTGACTTGTTATATAACTTGTGTCTGAGTTCCACATAAGTTGTTCTTAAAGCAATGCTCTCCTATAGTCTTTTCCTTAAAAGGATATGTGGACAACCTAGAAAGTGTTAGAAAGAAGTTGTTTGCAAGATGACACTTGTTCCAGTATCTTTCAAAACAGATCAGCTTGTACAGTAGATATCTAGTGAATGCTCAGAGGCATCCTTGTTACTATTTTTATTGTTTCTGAAAGTAGTGTGTTTTAATACGTGGTATTAGAGCAATGGAGAAGTGTATTTAGGTGACAAATTATATTTCAAATATTTGAAAGTGACATTTAACTAAAAATACATTTTTTAAAAGAAAACATATATAGTTAACTATCAGGTTACTAAATATAAAAGAAGTAAATATTGATAAACATTAGTCATTAAGTAATACATGATAAGTAAAACAGAATAATCTATTTTCCAAGCATTAGCAGAGATTTTGGAGACGATAAGTTAGTTATCATATATTCAAAGAGTAACTACCTTGAGCAAGACACTGTACATAAAGTGTCTTGATATAAAATGCAAATCTAGATTCTTCTGAATGATTCTTTATGACTTTTAAATTTATTTGATAAGATTTGAAAAGTCTTCTTAGCCATAACATTAAAAAAATTCTTAAGAAGGGTTAAATGGAATAGCATAATTGTAGAGCTGTGAAGAACATTTGAACAATGATAGAAACTAAACTTTTTTAGTGATTTGCATTTCAATGAATGTATAATTTATAAATTAAGATAGATTAGCTCATAGTTTTGGAGGTGACACAGTCTCAGATGATGTGCTCTTTTATGTTTCTAATTTAAGTTAAAGAGGAATTAAAGGTAAGTGAAGGTAAGTGCAGACATACAGCATAAGTAATATACTTAGAACTCAGTAAAATCAAGTTATTCACTAATAAAAATCTGGAGAAATAATAGCTAACCTTATACTTCCTGTCATCTGATACTTAAAAATGCTTTCTTACAAGATTATTCTTTACCATGCATTTAAATATTTTTATGATTATTCAGTTACCTTTTTCTATTTTCTTTATTATTCTTTAATGTAATTTAGGCTTTATGTATCTTAACCATTTGGGTTCTCTATCCTACATCGAGATGGAAGTTTGCTGGTGATAAGTCAAATATTTAAAGGGAACTACCTTGTGAATCGTCTTTGTCTATTAAAGCATAGCTGTCTACCTGGCAATCCATCATATCTTAGTCATATTTCTTTCTAATGTTCCTTCACCTTTTCTGTTGTCCATTTATTCTGTTGTCCATTTATTCACTTTTCTGAACAGTCCTTCTGTGTTACTTAAGGATTTTATTGTTAATGTTGCTTATACTTTCCATGCTTCGGAAGGTGCTAGTCTCCTGTTTTCTACAGTGTAATACTGAGTTTAAAACAGTGCTTGTCTTCATTTTTGTTTTGGCTCAGGCCTTCAGCAGATCCTTTAAATGGATGCTGTCACTTTCATGATTACTGGGATCAAATAGCAGTAACTACTCTATTATTTACTTTATCATAGGATTGTAGTTTTGGGTCATTTAATACTATAGTTACTGATTAAGTTCATATAGGCTTCTTTAAACAGATTCTGCTTTCAAATTTGAAAACAATATATTCTCTCTCTTTACTCTGTACACTTAGAATCTCACTGAAACTCAATTCTGGTGAACTTAGAATGTATTCAGAGTTCTTGCCTATATTCATATAAAATGTGCCTACTCAGTGAGTAGGCACATTTTATATGAATATAGGCAAGAACTTTGTTTTGTGATAAATAAGGAGATGCTGACAGTAGGTTTGTGCTTTTTACCTAATACAGGGTAAAAACTTTTATTTCTACATTTTTCTTCCCCCATTATCTCTGCCACCATCCCTTAGACTTCAAGAGCATAATGACCCAGGTAGCTAGAGTGGAAACTGAGCATGTGGACCCTACATCTTTTGGGGAGGATGGTGAAAAACCGTGTCATGTCAGGTTAGATCTGAATCTCTAGGAGAATAGCTTTTTTGATCTGTTTGCTCCTTTGAGTCTCCCTTTTACTTTATCCTTTGAAAATCAGTTGCATACTTCACTTCCATTGCTTCCAGACATGGCATATGATTTTTCTTAGGCTACTGTTGAAATTTAGCATAATATTTCTCCCTTACCTTTCTGTCCTTTTAAAAAAATAGGACTATAGTAAGTCCTCAGTGTCGGCGGTATGTTTTTGGAAACCGACTTGAAAGAAAACAACATACAGGAAGTCCTCAAATAGTGTCATTTCATTATAATGATGCAAACAAAACAACTACCTTTGTTATACGTTATTTTACTTAGAGTCGCAGTTTCTAAGAACCTATCGATGTTAAGTGAGGACTTAATGGTATAGACTTTTTGAAGTATTTGGGGGAGTTGCAGTTTGGAAAAATTGTATGAGAGTCTTCATGTCTCTTCTTATTTCTTTAAAAAAATTTAGAATGGAATTTTAATCTGATAAAATTATAATCAGATCCATTTTGGCAAAACCCAGTGAATCTGGCATTTCGTGATGGACCTAAGGGTCAGAGCAGGAGAATGGCAGTGAGGCAGGGCTTGTGTCTTGAGGAGAGGCACTAGGTGATTGGTAGACAAAACAGTGAGCAGTGTAAGGGGTGAGGAAAGACAAGCTAAGAAGGGGAATAATGGGGATTGGGTGGTGCACTGTAGGTAAAGCTGGCATTATATTCAAAGGAAAAACTTGGTTAAAGATTGGCAGTGGGAGAAGAATTTCAGATCATAGGGTTCCTTCTCAGGGCATTTTTATTAAGTATTCAATATATACTAAAACATTTTATCTTGAGTTTGTGATTAAGATAATTAACATTGTATCTTATTTTAAGGGAAAATAATTTTAACAAAATGCTGCTTTGTGAATTTTAAATATTTAACATATTTAACTTTTCATTTAAAGACCAGAAAAGATTGTTATTTTGATTAAGTAAAAATTGGCTTTAGTAATTCAACTTTATATTTAAAATAATTTTAAACTTCCTGTTATGGAAAAATTTAACATCGAATAATATAACGAATCCTCATGTACCATCAGCTTCAGCAGTTATAAACCTGTGGCCAGTCTCCTTTCATCTATACCATTGTTCATTCCCATATCTACTCCCCCATTAAGCTAATCACAGGTGTCATATCAACTTAAAAATTTAATATGACTGAAAGCATAAGCTATTGTAGTTCCACATATTTGCGTAATGTTTATTAGTTTCTTTCCTAAGACTGTATGTCTTAAGAAATTTGCCCTTTGTATTTTGTATGTGCCATTTGGGGAATATAAGGAAAAGTTAAATTTCTGTAAATTAATGTGTTCTATGTGTTTAGTTGGAAGTAATTATTATGGTAGTATTAGCCTAGTTGCTTTTTTTTTTTTTTTTTTTTTGCAGTTGAATGCTGTTTTAGAAAACAAAAAGTAAATTTAAAATGTGTTTTTGAGTTAAGCTAGATATCACCCCAGAGTACTGTGATTTTTCAGTTACAATCCATTTGATATATTCTGCAGTAAAATTATATTTCATGTACAGTTTTCATTTTGTATTGTTCCTTATATCACAATTGCAAGTATTTTGGTTGTTCTTGTTGATATGTAAAGAACAAATTAACTACTCCTTATTTGTTCATGGTGCAGACATAATGAAAGACTTCAATATAGTTGAAACAGTCTTTTCCACATTTGCCTGCTTTTATGAAAATATCATTCATTCAGAGTACTTGACATTTGAATATGTGCTATGAAACTTCTTCTTTGATATTTTCTAATTCTCAGCTATGTTCCCTAATGGATCTTGTATCTAGTGCCTGGGTAGCATAGTGTGACTGGGATAAAATAACAGTTATTCCACAAATGTTTTATTATTCTTTGTAAGTGAATGATAATTTTTATTATGTCTTAGATAAAGTTTAATTGATCACTCATTATATATTTAATTTTGGAAAATAATTTCATCTAACCCTACCATATATAGATATTTTTGGCTACAAATACTATATAAAAATATGGCAAATGTATTAAATCTTTGTCTATATAGTTTATTTTACTTTAAAATTTGAATATAATATTTATTGTAATTGCTCAATACTGACTTCTTTAGCTGATCGATTACAGTTAGGGCTGTGTTTTTTGCCTTTATTACATTTCTAGGGAGGATGTTCAGATTATAAGAATCTTTTTATAAGTTAGCTTTGCAATCTTGCTTCTGTGGATTGTCTCATTTCCATTTTGGATTTTTATATTGTAAGTTGTTGCTAAAAATTATTTTTTTCCCTTCTTCCACTTACCTTTTGGACCATGAAGGATATATTAATTAAAGTCAAGCTGCTATTTGTGTCTGAATAATTTCTTATACACTCATCATGAGATTTACTTCTATCACATAAGTACTGCTAGTAAAACCAATGAATGTTTGTAACTCCTTCATAAGCAAAATATTTTTATGTGATCTCTAAGAAATTCCTCCTTTCACATTTTTCTGTTTTCATACAGGTCCTCATGCTGATACCGCCAGTGGATGCCAGAATTTGCAGTGTGGTTTTCGAGCCTGCTGCCGCTCTGGCGAATGACCCTTGACTTCTGACCTTTGTCTACTTCATTTAGCTGAGCAGGCTTTCTTTCATGCACTTTACTCATAGCACATTTCTTGTGTTAACCATCCCTTTTTGAGCGTGACTTGTTTTGGCCCCATTTCTTACAACTTCAGAAATCTTAATTTACCAGTGAATTGTAATGTTGTTTCTCTTGCAAATTATACTTTTGTTTTAGAAAGGGATTAGGTCTTTTCAAAAGGGTGAGAACAGTCTTACAGTTTTCTTTTAAATGAAATACTTTAAAGAATGTTGGTAATGCCATGTCATTTAAAGTATTTCATAGATAATTTTGAGTTTTAAAGTCCATGGAGGTGATTGGTTCTCTTTACACATTAACACTGTACCAAGCTTTGCAGATCTTTTCCAACATACATGTCTGAAGACTTATTTTCAAAGACAGCACATTTTTGGAAACTAATCTCTTTTCCATAATATTTCCTTTATTTCAACAATTCTCAGAAGGCCAATTCAAACAAACCCACATTTAAGGTTCTTTAGGATTATAGAATAAATTGGCTTCTGAGTGTTAGCTCAGTGAGCAAGGAAAGCACCAGTCCATATTTGTTTCCTTTAAGGATACCTTGTTCTCACCACTGTCCCTATGTCGTCAAATTTGGGAGAGATTTTTTAAAATACCACAATCATTTGAAGAAATGTATAAATAAAATCTACTTTGAGGACTTTACCAAGTAATACTGTTGTGTTGTGATTTTTATTATAAATCTCAATCCAGGTTTACTTTAGTATAGAATAGGACTGAATACTTTGTCTTTGGAGCTCCCATGAACTTACTACCCTGACAAATAGTTTTAGACAGATACTGAATTTTATTGAGCTGAATTTTCTTTTTGAAATGAGTTATTCAGTAGTCAAAATTTGAATCTGTAGGTATATCTACTTTGCTTTGTTAAAACATCATGAGAGTGGAGGCCTGCCACCCCAAAAGGCACATACTAGTGCCTTTTAGTACAGTTTTATGTCATGTAGAAGAAAATGGCAATGTTCCTCCTATCAATATAGATACAGGCATATGTCATTTTATTGCGTTTTGCTTTATTGCACCTTGCAGATAATGCATTTTTTGCAAATGGAAGGTTTATGGCAACTCTGTGTTGAGCCAGTCTATTGGTGCCATGTTTCCAATAAAACTTATCCCTTCATGTCTCGTATATTTTGATAATTCTTGGAGTATTTCAGTTTTTCACTATTATTAAATCTGTTGTGGTGATCTGTGGCCAGTGATTGTTGTTACTATTGTAATTGCTTTGGAATGCCATGAACTGTGCCCTAATAAGACAGAGAACTTAATTGATAAATATTATATATGTTCTGATTGCTCCACTGACCAAAGGTTCCTGTCTCTCTCCTCCTCAGACCTCTTTCTTCCTAGGGACACAACAATATTGAAATTAGGCCCCAGCTTATAACCTTGCAGTGGACTTTAAGTGTTGAAGTGAAAGGAAGAGTCATGTCTCTCACTTTAAATGAAAAGCTAGAAATGATTAGGCTTAGTGAGCAAGGCATGTCAAAAACTTAGGCCCAAGTCTATGCTTCTTGTGCCATACAGCAAAGTTGTGAATGCAACAGGAAAGTTCTTGAAGGAAATTAAAAGTGCTACTCCAGTGAACACCCAACGATAAGAAAGTGAAACAGCGTTATTACTGATATGGAGAAAGTTTTAATGGTCTGGATAGATGAAACTAGCCATAAAATTCCCTTAAGCCAAAGCCTAATTCAGAGTAAGATCCTAACTCTCTTCAATTCCATGAAGGCTGAGAGAAGTGAAGAAGCTTCGGAAAAGGTTGAAGCTAGCAGAGGTTGATTCATGAGGTTTAAGGAAAGAAACCTCTATAACATAAAAATACAAGGTGAAGTAGCAAGTGCTAATATAGAAGCTGCAGCAAGTTCTTCAGAAGATCTAGCTAAGGTCATTTATTTGGAAGTGGCTACATTAAATATCAGATTTTCAGTGTATAGACAAAACAGCCTTCTATTGGAAGAAGATGCCATCTAAATCTTTCATAGCTAGAGAGGAGAAATCAATGCCTGGCTTAAAAGGGCAGGTGGACTCTTACGTTAGAGATTGATGCAGCTAGTGACTGTGTTGAAGAGAATGCGCATTTGCCATTCTGAAAAACCTAAGGCGCTTAAGAATTATTGCTAAATCTACTCTGTGCTCTGTAAATGGAACAACAAAGCCAGTATGACAGTACATCTGTGTACAGCATGGTTTGCTGAATATTTTAGGCCCACTGTTGAGACCTGCTCAAAAAATTTCTTTCAAAACATTACTGCTTATTGACAAGGCTCCTGGTCACCCAAGAGCTCTGGTGGAGATGTACAAGGAGATTAATGTTTTCATGCCTGTTAACACAACATCTATTCTGCAGCTCCATGCAGAATTATTCCATGGATCAAGGAATAATTTTGACTTTCAAGTCTTATTAAGAACATGATTGTATATCTAGAAAACCCCATTGTCTCAGCCCAAAATCTCCTTAAGCTGATAAGCAACTTCAGCAAAGTCTCAGGATACAAAATCAATGTACAAAAATCACAAGCATTCTTGTACCCCAATCACAGACAAACAGAGAGCCAAATCGTGAGTGAACTCCCATTCACAATTGCTTCAAAGAGAATAAAATACCTAGGAATCCAACTTACAAGGGATGTGAAGGACCTCTTCAAGGAGAACTACAAACCACTGCTCAATGAAATAAAAGAGGATACAAACAAATGGAAGAACATTCCATGCTCATGGGTTGGAAGAATCAATATCGTGAAAATGGCCATACTGCCCAAGGTAATTTATAGATTCAGTGCCATCCCCATCAAGCTACCAATGACTTTCTTCACAGAATTGGAAAAAACTACTTTAAAGTTCATATGGAACCAAAAGAGAGCCCACATCACCAAGTCAATCCTAAGCCAAAAGAACAAAGCTGGAGGCATCACGCTACCTGACTTCAAACTATACTACAAGGCTACAGTAACCAAAACAGCACGGTACTGGAACCACAACAGAGACATAGATCAGTGGAACAGAACAGAGCCTTCAGAAATAATGCCGCATATCTACAACTATCTGATCTTTGACAAACCTGACAAAAACAAGCAATGGGAAAAGGATTCCCTATTTAATAAATGGTGCTGGGAAAACTGGCTAGCCATATGTAGAAAGCTGAAACTGGATCCCTTCCTTACACCTTATACAAAAATTAATTCAAGATGGATTAAAGACTTACATGTTAGACCTAAAACCATAAAAACCCTAGAAGAAAACCTAGGCAATACCATTCAGGACATAGGCGTGGGCAAGGACTTCATGTCTAAAACACCAAAAGCAATGGCAACAAAAGCCAAAATTGACAAATGGGATCTCATTAAACTAAAGAGCTTCTGCACAGCAAAAGGAACTACCATCAGAGTGAACAGGCAACCTACAAAATGGGAGAAAATTTTCGCAACCTACTCATCTGACAAAGGACTAATATCCAGAATCTACAATGAACTCAAACAAATTTACAAGAAAAAAACAACCCCATCAAAAAGTGGGCAAAGGACATGAACAGACACTTCTCAAAAGAAGACATTTATGCAGCCAAAAAACACATGAAAAAATGCTCATCATCACTGGCTATCAGAGAAATGCAAATCAAAACCACAATGAGATACCATCTCACACCAGTTAGAATGGCCATCATTAAAAAGTCAGGAAACAACAGGTGCTGGAGAGGATGTGGAGAAATAGGAACACTTTTACACTGTTGGTGGGACTGTAAACTAGTTCAACCATTGTGGAAGTCAGTGTGGCGATTCCTCAGGGATCTAGAACTAGAAATACCATTTGACTCAGCCATCCCATTACTGGGTATATACCCAAAGGACTATAAATCATGCTGCTATAAAGACACATGCACACGTATGTTTATTGCGGCACTATTCACAATAGCAAAGACTTGGAACCAACCTAAATGTCCAACAATGATAGACTGGATTAAGAAAATGTGGCACATATACACCATGGAATACTGTGCGGCCATAAAAAATGATGAGTTCATGTCCTTTGTAGGGACATGGATGAAACTGGAAACTATCATTCTCAGTAAACTATCGCAAGGACAAAAAACCAAACACCGCATGTTCTCACTCATAGGTGGGAATTGAACAATGAGAACACAGGGACACAGGAAGGGGAACATCACACTCTGGTGACTCTTGTGGGGTGGGGGGAGGGGGGAGGGACAGCATTAGGAGATATACCTAATGCTAAATGATGAGTTAATGGGTGCAGCACACCAACATGGCACATGGATACATATGTAACAAACCTGCACATTGTTCACATGTACCCTAAAACTTTAAGTATAATAATAATAATAAAAAATACATTTTGTATGGCTATAGTTGCCATAGATAGTGATTCCTCTGATGGATCAGGGCAAAGTAAATTGAAAATATTCTGGAAAGGATTCAATTAGAAGGATTCACTATTCTAGGTGCCATTAGGAATATTCGTGATTCATTGGAGGAGGTCGGAATATCAACATTAACAAGAGTGTGGATGAAGTTGATTCCAACTCTTAATGGATGTCTTTGTAGGGTTCCAGACTTTAGTGGAGGAAGTCACTGCAGATGTGGTGGAAATAGAACCAGAATTAGAAATAAAGCCTGAAGATGTGACTGAATTGCTGCAAACTCATGGTAAAACTTGAATGGATATAGAGTTGCTTCTTACGGATGAGCAAAGAATTGTTTCTTGGTCGGGCGCGGTGGCTCACTCTTGTAATCCCAGCACTTTGGGAGGCTGAGGCAGGAAGATTGCTTGTGTGCAGGAGCTCAAGACCAGCCTAGACAACATAGTGAGACCCTGTCTCTACAAAAAAATGAAACATTAGCTGGGTGTGGTGGCGTGTACCTGTAGTCCCAGCTACTTGAGAGACTGAGGTGTGAGGATTGCTTGAGCCTAGGAGGCTGAGGCTGCAGTGAACCATAATCACACCACTGCACTCTGCCTGGACGACAGAGCAAGACTCTGTCTCAAAAAAGTTTTTTGAGATGGACTCTACTCCTGGTGAAGATGCTGTGAACATTTTTCAAATGACAACAAAGGATTTAGAATATTACATAAACTTAATTGATAAAGCAGTGGCAGAGTTTGAGAAGATTGACTCCAGTGAATCTTCTGTGGGTAAGATGCCATCAACATTTCGTGCCACAGAGAAATCTTTCATGAAAGGAAGAGTCAGTCAGTGCAACAAACTTCATTGTTGTCTTATTTTAAGAAATTCTCACAGTCACCCCAACCATCAGCAACCACCAGTTGCTAATCAGCCAGCAACGTCGAGGCAAGACCCTCCATCAGCAAAAAATTACAACTTACTGCAGGCTCAGATGATCATTAGCACTTTTGAACAATAAAGTATTTTTAAATTAAGGTATGTACATTTTTGAGATAATGCTTTTGCACGCTTAATACACTATAATACAGTATAAACATAACTTTGCACTGGGAAACCAAAAAAATTGGTGTGACTCATTTTATTGCAATATTCACTTTATTGCAGTGGTCTGGAACCAAGTGCACAGTATCTCCGAGGTATGCCTGTACATGCAAACCTATGGAAGATGAAGTAATCTTGCAGCCTTGGATATTTATTTGTTTTGTTTATTTGGAGAGAGGAGAAGGAGTAGCAATCAAAACTGGTAAACATTCAGTTCAGGCAAAGTGTCTTAGTGTTGTCTAAAGATAAAGGAAGAATCATTTGATGGAATATAAATAACTGACTACTGCTTTTTATTTCAACTAACATTTGAATTAAACACGGCAAAGGAGGAGGAACTCTAAAGGCTCTAATGATGCCCTCTTTAAAGCTTTACCTTGCTCTAAGGTAAAACTCGTTAAGTTTCTCTCACTTTCATTCCATTGCTGTTAATATTTGCCCAAGCAAAAGGTAAGTAAGTGCAAAGGAATAGAGACAGGAAGCTCATAATGTATCCTACTGAGGGTAGTCTCAATTGAATTTCAGAGTCAAGTAGCAGAGACAAGGCAGACTGCTAAATAGAACACTTTGCACAGTTTGAAAACAGTTGATAATTTTATTATTTGCCAATAATATGTTCTGATGTGATGCATATAATTTAAAATTTTCTCATATCTTAAGTGTAGTTTTTACATGATACAAAAAGTACAGTGAAAAAAATTACCTGTTGTGTATAAGAGAGGCAACATAGATCCAAACAGAAAAAACATTTTTGGGGTATGGGTGTATGTATACAGCTAAAGCAAATTCAACATTAGGAACATCAATATTATGTACTCCAGTACTATACACAGCATCAATTAAAGGCTTCACTTCAGAATAAGGCATGTGAAGAGGAAATCCAGAGAACTGAAGGGAAAAAACATTTGTAGTCATTAGTGAAGTTTGAAGATTTAATACATTTTTTCCTACGTAAATGTATGCAATTAATATAATAAGTCTTTTGCATCTCAGTTATTTGCTTGTGTTTTTCTACTCAGCTATTTATTAGCAATACAGAAAATGGAGAGTTGCTTAATATCCATTTTGTTTTCCTTGCTAGCATATAGGTGTATACGCCACCTGTTAGTAACCCCAT
This sequence comes from Nomascus leucogenys, assembly GCF_006542625.1. Classification (NCBI taxonomy): domain Eukaryota; kingdom Metazoa; phylum Chordata; class Mammalia; order Primates; family Hylobatidae; genus Nomascus; species Nomascus leucogenys. Next base: position 69,528,593 of record NC_044400.1, read on the forward strand.
CACTGTTCTCTCTTTTTGAAAGTACCTAGTATGCATAGTAACCATTTTAATTCCAGAGACGTAGGTTAAACTAACAAATACATTTCTTTTTTCTTTTTCTTTTTTTCTTTTTTTTTTTTTTTTTTATGAGACAGGTCTCACTGTTGTCCATGCTAGAGTGCAGTGGCATGATCATGGCTCACTGCAGCCTCGGCCTCCTGCTGGGCTCAAATGGTCCCCCCACTTTAGCCTCCTGAGTAGCTGGGACTGCAGGCAAGTGCCACCATCCTGGCTACTTTTTGTATTTTGTGTAGAGATGGGGTTTTGCCATGCTGCCAAGGCTGGTCTTGAACTCCAGGGCTCAAGCGATCGGCTGCCTCAGCCTCCCAAAGTGCTGGGGTTACAGCTGTGAGCCATGGCGCCTGACAATAATTTTCGTCCCCTTGGCTACAATGATTGATCCATGGGGATGGGCAAGTGATCAAAGGGAGTCTCAGAGGGAATCTCGGGAAACTTTTTAGGAATAATGGCACATGATGTTCTCCTGCTTTGGGTAGTATGTGCGCAGATGTGAATTCTGTAAGTGTTCCAGCATTTGCTTCCATGAGGAAACCCAGTCTCAGGATGATGCCATCATACGGAAGAGGAGGGCAGAATGGGAGGACTTGAAGAAGAGTGGGACAGCCCTGATAGCTACCCTCTAAGCTTTACTTAAGCCAGTAGATTCTCTATTGCTCAAGCCTGTTTTGAGTTTTCTGACACTTGAGCTGAAAATATCCTGGCTGAGAACCTGCCTTATAAGTTAAAGGATAAATTTTACTCAGTGAGTGATCTAATTTGACCTTCACACTGTTTAGCTTATAAGGCTTACTGTTAAGTTTTAGTTATTAGCCTGCTTTCTAGGTTTTATTATCCAGCTATAGCATGTCAACACAGCAGCAGGCAGTAGAGAGGGTATATCGTCTATTAATAACCACCTTTCTTAGCAATGAAAAGCAATCAGTATAAAACCATATCCTTAAAAAAAACTGCTCTAGAGTGTTTTGATCCTTATGCACTGTTGTGTCTAACATGATTTAGCCAGATGTTTTCATTTTATTTGATTCGTAAATGTATTTCATAAAAGGTATTTTTCATGGGATACTTATATGAAAAATGGTGGTATTTTGCTATTTCGTGATTATTGAGGTTTAAAACTTATGATCACAGTTTTTAGTTTATGCTGCTTTAAATATGTACTTCTGGGAGGAATGTGGGTCTTTTGATTCCAGAAACCTGTTATTGGCTAATTTCCAATTTGAAACAAATCCACAGTCAGTTTAGGATCCATTTGTAACTTACCCTGTAGTCTCCCAGCTGTTTTAGCAGTTCTGCTCTGTGGTCATCTTCTACATCTTCTCCTTGACTTTTTTCTAACAGAGGCAAGAAGTGACGCAGAGTAGAGGTACAATACCTATTCCACCGAGTCAGATGGCGTGGCCTCCAGTCCATGATTTTTTCTTTTAGTATTTTTTCAATCCTGGTCACAAAACATAAATTCCATTTTTTGGTGACTCACTTTTCCCTTGTTAAAAAATGTATGTAATATGTAGTGGGGATTCAGATGATTGTATAACTATATTTTTGTTGATGGAGTTGTGATTATCCAGGCATAGTTAATGTCTAATAATGGGCTACTCCCTGGGGATTCAAAATTAACATGCAGTCCTGTCCTTAAGGGTTGTATATGAGTTGAGATGGGAAATAGTCCTACAAATAGAAAATATGTGTATCCTAAGAGCTATAACAGATGCTTGAAATGTAACACAGAAGAGGGAGTACTGAATGACTTGGGGATAGCTAAATTCAATACGTGCAGCAAAAGTTTATTATTATTAATTTTTTTTAAAGGCAGGATCTTGCTCTGTTGCCCAGCCTGGATTGAAGTGGTACAATCACAGCTCACTGCAGTCTCAACTCTCGGGCTCAAGTGATCCTCCCACCTCAGACTCCTTGGTAGCTGGGACCACAGGTGCATGCCATTATGCCTGGCTAATTTTTTTTCTTTTTTGTAGAGACAAGGTCTTGCTGTGTTGCCCAGGCTGGTCTCAAATTCTTGGGCTCAAGTGATCTGCCTTCCTTGGCCTCCCAAAGTGTTGAGATTACAAGTGTGAGCCACTGCGCTTGGCCATGAAATGTTTTTTTGAAATGTTATGACTATACTCATTGGTAGTATATATACAGACAGATGACTTAGACACAGGCATAAGAAGTAGGGCTTATGTTGAAAGCCTCATATTTGTGGGGCTCTTAGTGCCTCGTGATTTATTCACATCATGAATAGTGAATTCTGTTCATGATGATGAATTTTTTTCTAAATTGCCTTAAAACTGCCTTTAAAATACTAACATCATTGAAACTATTTGTGATAAGTACAGGTATTGGGTTCATAGGGTATGAAGTTTAAGCATGGAATGAAGGAAAATAGCTACTATTTATTGAGCCATTATTTACCAGATACTGCGCTAAGTGCTTTTTGTAGATTTTTATTTAATCTCAATAATAACCTTATGAGGTAGGGGATATTGTCCTGATTTTACAGATGAGGGGACAGTTTGAGGCAGGATAAGTGATTTGACTAAGGCAAAGGAGCTGGGATTCAAATTGAAACCCTGCTGATTCTAAAGTCTCTTGTACATTCCCTAACTAAATGCATGGGTTTAGAGACCTAGCTAGCTTCTCATTGTTCAATAGTCATAGGGATCATTTCTTTTTTGGCACTTAACACATCTTTGTTTTGGGTTTCAAGATAGTCTGCGCAAGAAAGTGTGGACGAATTGTCAGGTATTTTAATATTGGAGAAATAAATGACTTGGGTCCAATCTATAGCATGTTGAAGCTATCAGAAAAAAACAAAAAGGTTGTTTGGAGATTAGTTCTAGTTGGGAATCTTGAATAACGCATTATGGAGAAATTGAGAGTAAATGAGTGTAAACCGATATTTTCTAGTAATAATGCCTCAAGAGGGGTCACACAGCTTAATACAGTAGAAACAGTACACATGCCTTGAAATCAGAAAGGTTGGGCTGGGCTCAGAAGCCCCCTTTAACACTTAACAAGTATGTGGACGTCTCTGAGCCTCAGTTTTCACATTGTGAAACCAGGAGAGTAAGTTCTATTTTTACAGGGTTATGAGAATTACAGAGACTCATATAGGCTCTTACTGATCTTCTCCATGTGTTAGGTCCATAAACTAGCTGCAGTTCAATAGGACAAAAGAGGTATATTTAAGCTGGTAATTATGATGTGCCTCAACACCTACAACATGATGTTCAACTCCAATCCAAGGTGAAGTCCCTGTAGAAGTACGTATTACTGGTGTTCCACTCTGGTTGGTTCCACAGGATGCTGATGCTAAAGGCTCCTTTTGAGCCATGGGATTTAGAGATCACATCTGTATTTGGAATCTATAAACATGAATTAAAGTTAAGTTGCCTAAATTGTTTCACATTCATCCAGGCTGACAGTGGTTTAAAGTTTGGTATTATACTCCTAGTGACAGATTACGTGTGGATTTATGGATGTTATGTTACCTGTCTTGTAGCTCAGCTGCAGCTGCTTTGTCTGAGCGCTGGTAAATTAGCTCTTCAGGCTATAGAAGAAAAAAATAGTTCAGAAAGTATAAAAATCACCTACAGTTAATTTGAACATCCTTTTAAAAATCTTAAAAATCATTGAAGTCTCAGACATCAAGATATAGAAAATACAATGCATGCTGATGTACCCATGACCCACCATAAGTAAAACATCATAATATAGTTCTTTCTCAATTTCATTTTTCTTCTCTCTTACCACAGAAGTAACCATGAGCTGAATTTGTTTTAGCACCCCTTCATTCAATAAGTACTGATTGCCTGCTATGTGCTAGGCACTTTTGTAGGTGAGAGGGATAGGGATTTGGCTATAAATAAAAATTCCTGTCTTCATTAACACAATGTGTTTATGATTTTATTACAGATATATGTACCCCTAAACAACATTTTATTGTTACGCATATTTTCTAAACTTTACATAATTGTTTTATGAACATGCAACTTGTACTTTCTCCCTTAACTTTAGTGGCAGCAACAAACATATTTTTAGAGGGCTTACTAAGATTCATTACTGCTGATTGTTCTAACTACTGTAAAATATTCCATCGTGTTACATAATTTTTCTCTTCTGTCATTCCAACTCGTATGCTATTTCAAGCAATGCTCCTATTAAAAATCTTGTATATATCACCTTATACACATATGGGAGAATTTCTCTAGGGTAATGCTCTTCAAAGCTTTTTCTGAAAGGTAGATCCAGAGTATAAAATACATTTCATTACAAACCTAGTACACACATACATATATCTATCAAATGAAACAAAACTTTGAGTAAACTGCTTATGCTTACTACTTAACAATCTGCTACTGGTCAGGACCCTGTAAGTTAATTTTATGAGCCCCTAGTGGATCATACCCTCCAGTTTAACTTGATGTTTCATTAAAAGTTATGAAATCTATTTAGTGAATTGAGATGAGCATTTAAAAAATTTAGATAGAATACATTTTGTGGGACTTTTTATGTCATGAAACTTTTTATATCAACACTTTCTTCCACATGCGTAAGATGTGTATACTGGTCCTTTCACATATATGTAAACATATATATCTGTTTCTTGTTGTGAGTTGAGCTCAGATGCGTTTGATAAACAAATACTGTTCTAGACTACCCAGAAGTAAAAAATATCTTGTAACCCAGTATAATTTCCTATCTTTCACTTTGTCTACATTTAATTGTTAATAAAAGATTTATACCTGAACACTGGAAAGGCCAGGATATGGAAGGCTTCTTGAAAAGAAAGATTTCCATAGCTTGGGCCTGGTGACATCAAAATTTATCCTTAGTGGAGAATCATATCGTTGAATATTAAACCAAATCTAAGAAAGACAAGACTACATTAGCATGTATGTTAGCATATATACATGCACATGTATGTGTGCATGGATGTATGTGTGGCATAGAGGCAGCAGAGAGACAGCAAGTGTTCATACAGGCCGCATACTTTTTGTCATTTTTTGATTATAAAAATTGTATTTTACAATCAGTGGCATCATACAGTTGTCATTGGCCATTTTTTCACATTTTTAATCTGAAGTTGGGGGTGCACCTTAGTGTTGACTGTAGATTTGATAAAAAGTGAGGGTTTTTTTGTTACAAAAACCAAGGCCACTTCTTAGGCTAGTCTTTCCTGACCCTTCTCTTCCCAGCCTCCTAATTGAATTGAGTGTCCATTCATCTCTGCATCCATAGCAACGTGCATTCTCTGAGATAGCCCTTGTGTTGGTGAGGCAGCGTAGCATGTTGGTTCTGGAACCAGACCACTTGTGTTTTAATTTTGGCTCCAACATTTACTATTTGTGTGACCTTGGGTGATTTATGTAACTTCTGTATGCCTCGGTTTCCTCTGTATAACAGTGGGATAATACATAGTATCTACCTCAAGGTTGAGTTGATTCAGTGAGTTAATCTGTACCTCTTAGAAAAATGCCTGGTATGTAGTAAGTGCTCAATAATTGTTAGCTATTTTAAAATTATTAATTAGTTAGCATTGTTTATAATTGCCTGTCTATTCGTGTCCACACTAGGCTGTTAGACTTTTGTCCTGAGGACATTAACTATGTGCCTTATTTACCATTGTATCTTTAGCACCTAGCATAGCTCCTGGCATACAGTAGTCATACTGAGTAAATATGTACATGAATTTGTCCATTCAGTATATTTAATCAGCTACGTACCTATGTTGAGGCTCAGTTCTAATTACTGGGGATAAAGCAGTGAATGAAACAGATTTTCTACCCTCACAGAGTGTCTAATAAGAAAAGATAGGAAACAAATAAGTAAACAGTCAGGCACCGAGGCTCACACTCATAATCCCAGCAGTTTGGGAGGCCAAAGTGGGAGGATCACTTGAAGCCAGGTGTTCAAGACCAGTCTGGACAACACAGTGAGACCCCCATCTCTAAAAAAAAAAAAAATTTTTTTTTTTCTTTTTAAGAAGTAGCCAGGTGTGGTGGTGTGTTCCTATAGCCCTAGATGCTTGAGAGGCTGAGGTGGGAGGATTGCTTGAGCCCAGGATTTCAAGGCTCCAGTGAACTGTGGTCACACCACTGCACTCCAGCCTGGATGACAGAGCAAGATCCTGTCTAAAGCAACAAAAACAACAAAAACCAAGTAAACACAAGGGATATCAGATGATGTTGCACGATGTGGTAAATTGTATCATTAGCCCCAATTCTGCACTCCTTTCTATATGCATACCCTTTCTCATGTTACTTTGCAGTTCCTCCCACTAAAAGAGAAAAAATACACTTCTGCATTCCTTGACTTTTGGCCAATAGACTGGGACAAAAGTCAGTGTATGGCTTCTGAGTCTACGCTTAAGAGGCTTTGTGTGTTTCTGCTTGTCCTTTTGTGCCTCTGCCATTGTCATTGCACTGCATCCCAGAATAAACACACCTGAAGCTGAGCTCTCCCAGTTGACCTACAGATCTACTGTGAGAAGCAGAGCTTGTCTTGCTACCACAACTTGCAGCAGAGTTGCCCAGCCTCAATTAGCAGAACCTCCCTAGCTGACTCAGATCCCTGAGAATAAATGTTTGAAGCCATTTAGTTTGGGGGTGGGTTTTTACTGTCTTTATTGTGGCAGTAGTTAATTGTGCAAGGGCTGTGGAGAAAACAAAAATGGAACATTTTAAGGCAGGCAGGGAAGTTCGAACTGGAAAAATCACTTTTCATCAGAAATGCAAGAAGTGAGGGAGAAATCTATGACGATATCCAGTAAGGGGGCAGTGGTCATTTATGCCTAGGAAACAGCAAATGTAAAGTGTGCTTTGTTATGTTTGAGGAACAGCAAGGAATATGAAGTAGTTTTAAAGAATGAGCAAGCTGGAGAGAGCAAGTAAGAGATGACATTATCAGAGGAAGGGGGAGAGAGGTGGGTAGGGTGGGTATCAGATCATGGAGGCCCCGTAGGCCATTTTGAAGATTTAGGCTTTGACTCTCAAGTGAGATAGGAAGTCACTGAAGTATTTGGGTAGAGGAGTGACAATTTGCCTTTTATTTTAACAGGAATTTTCTTTGCTGTTTTGAGACTAGACAAAAGAAGGTAGGGTCAAATGGTGAAACCTTCAGTTAGGACACTTATTTTGAATAATCTAGGTGAGAGCTACAGTGACTTGAACGAACATGCTAGCAGTAAAAGTGGAGAGATGTGGTTGGACGCTGGGTATACTGTGAAGGTAGAACCAGTAGGATTTGGTTTGGATGTAGGAGAGAGAGGAATCAAAGATGACTCCAAGGATTTTGGCCAAAAAACCGACTGATGGAATTGACATTTATTGACATGGGAAAGACTGAAAAGGGGAATCAGGAGTTTGGGCATCTTAAGTTTGAGATATCTCTCTGACATCCAAATGAGGATGTTGAGTAGGTGATTGGATATTTGAGTCTGAAGTTCTGGGGAGCTAGGTGAGCTGGAGATATAAACTTGGGAATCATCGGCATATATATGGTGTTCCCTGGGAGGAAGTATAGGTAGAAAAGAGGTTTGATGAACTTTGAGGATCTGTAATGTTTCAAATTTGGAGAATACAGAAAAAGTAGCAAAGGATACAGAGAAGTAGAAGCCAATAAGGTAGGAGGCCTTGACTTGGAATCCAAATCAGAAAATTGGCTTAAGACAAGATCTTTAAGAACTATAATTTGGCTATAGAATAGGGAATGTTCAGGAAAGTAATGGGAAATTGCACTGCATACATAGGGCTTTGAAATCCAAGGTGGAAAGTTTACTCTTAAATCTGTATGCAGTAGAGTGTCCCTAGTACTTTCTGAGCCAGAAAGTGATGAAAGCTTAATCAGGTATCCGTGTATCAAAAAGTGAACTCAATTGGGGATCCTATTTAGTTAGTCATTTATAGAAATGTAGGGCAAAACAATAATGGCATGACCTGGGAAATAGCAGAGATAGCGTCTATATGACTTGGCCTCTATAATTAGGATTGAAGTAGAATGAAGTAAGGGAGAGGGAAAATAAGAATAATTCGAGGGTTTGAATCAGGATAAGTGATATCCATAGAAATAGGAAGCCAGGAGGGGGAGCTGGTTTTGGGGAAAATGATTTGAGTTTTGCATGTGCTGTGTGAGATTTTGATAAGGCACCTGGGTGTCTGGCAAACAGTTGAAAATTCAAGACAAAGGTTCTGGGGCTGGTTACAGATTTATGACTTCTCTACCAGGATAAACTAGATAGAGCCACAATTAATAATAATAGGTGTGGTCCTAGAAGAATCTAAATATAGAATCTTGAGGAACTTCTATTTTTAAGGGGTAGGAAGAAGAGCCAGTGAAAGAAACATAAACAACTGCAGGGTAATGAAGAGCAAACCGTCCTTTATCAGTAAACTACAGAGGGGGAAAGTGTTTTTTCATGAAGAACATTAGTTGTGATTTTTATGTTAAATGACAGAAAAGGAGAGGAGTGAAAATGGGAAGCAGCCATTGGATTTATTTATTCATTAGCAAGACAATGGTGCTACTCAGTTTAATTTCTGCAGTATGGTCAGGAAGGAAGAGCTAGATTACAGTAGGTTAAGGTCTGAGTGTGCTTATAAAGTGAAAGCAAGAGATATAACTAGTATTTTAGTATTTGAAGAACTTGGGGAGGAAAGGAAAGAAAGGCAATGTAGTTTTGGGTGTATAGCCAGGTTGAGAAAAGGGTATTTTAGAATTGTTGGACCCCTTAGCGTATCAATAGATAGAGAAGGAGAGAGAAAAAGTAGAGGAGCTAGTTGGATGGAATAGTGGAGCATGGAATGGGAATGGAAACAAGCACAGTGGAAAGGGAAGAGACTTATTCCTTGGAAAAGAAATGACAGGAGGAGAAAGACTGACATCCAAAGTAGTTGTGTGGCGGAGTAGAAGGCAGTTGAGGTTTCACAGTGCCAGGCCAACAAAGCCAGGAGGTCCTCTGCTGAGTGGCCAAGGCTTAGAGCAGGTTTAGAAGAGCTACAATGGGGGATGCACAACATCATAAGCTATTATTACCCATCTCAGAGAAGAGGAGAAAAGAACGTTCTTTCTCACAAAACCTTAGCTTTATGAGAATTAGTCAAACATATAGTAATTGTTTAGAGAGCTGGTAATAATTTTGACAGATAACAGAGTTATTTGAAGGCTTTTTCAGTGCCTGTTAACCCTGCTTGATTACTAATGACCTTAAAATGATCCTCTAAATGTAGATGAGGCTTAGCAGATCACTTTTGATTATAATGACTTTAATTAATAATTAACATGAGAACGGTGTTCCACAGTGCTCCTTACATTTGTAATAGTGCTGTAGTTGCTATTTGCTGAACACATGAAGGACAGATATTTTGCTGGGTGCTTGGCATATATTATCTCTAATTTTAGCAGTAACGCTTAAAAAAATAGGCTGATGGGGCTGGGCACGGTGGCTCACGCCTGTAATCCCAGCACTTTGGGAGGCTGAGGCAGGAGAATTGCTTGAACCTGAGAGATGGAGGTTGCGGTGAGCCGAGATTGCTCCGTTGCACTCCAGCCTGGGCAGCAAGAGTGAAACTCCGTCTCAAAAAAAAAAAAAAAATAGACTGATGGTCTTCAGAGAAGGGTGCATACCCCAGGAGGATGGGAAGAAAAAAATAGATTTTCTAATTATTTCTTTTTATGTTTAAAGTAGTTTTTGGTAGATTGATACAAAAATATATATAATTCATAAAAATATGCATGTTGGGGATGCATGTGCAAACGGTTTTTATAGACAGAAGCACATAAAAACAATCATTCAATAATTTGCTGGGTGTGGTGGCTCGTGCCTGTAATCCCAGCACTTTGGGAGGCTAAGGCAGGTGGATCACTTGAGGCCAGGAGTTCGAGATGAGCCTGGTCAACATGGTGAGACCTCATCTCTTACTAAGTTAGCCAGGCAAGGTGGCACGTGCCTGTGGTCCCAGCTACTCGGGAGGCTGAGGTAGGAGAATTGCTTGAACGCGGGATGTGGAGATTGCAGTGAGCTGAGATGGCACCACTGGACTCCAGCCTAGGCGACAGAGCAAAACTGTCTCAAAAGAAAAATAATAATAATTAAAAAAATAAAGAGTAGTTACTCTGTTAGGTGCTTAACATTAATTATCTCATTCACTTCTCACAACTACTCTATAAAGTAGTGACTTTACATTTCTAAAGTAATGACTTTACTATTACCTCCATTTTACCAACGAAGAAGCTGAAGCTGTGAGAGATTGACTTTCCCAAGCCCACACAACCAGTAAATGATAAAATTGGAGTTTAAACTGAGGCAGTCTGATCGCATAACTCATTTTTCTTTGAGATGAAGTCTTGCTCTGTTGCCCAGGATGGAATGCAGTGGCTCCATCTCAGCTCATTGCAACCTCCACCTCCTGGGTTCAAGCAAGTCTCCTGCCTCAGCCTCCCAAGTAGCTGAGATTACAGAGGCACACCACCATGCCCAGCTAATTTTTGTATTTTCAGTAGAGACGGGGTTTCACCATGTTGGCCAGGCTGGTCTCGAACTCCTGACCTTAGGTGATCCACCCGCCTCGGCCTCCCAAAGTGCTGGGATTACAGGCATGAGCCACAGCGCCCAGCTCTATAACTTATATTTTTAACCACTACTTTATTTAGTACCCTTCACAATAAAATCACGCAGCCCTTAAAACTGGTGCAACTAGAATTACCTGGGGCTGTTGCAGGCCAGGTGAGACCTTGGAATTTCTTTTGAAAAAAGAAAGAGAGAAAGAGACAGAGAAACCCAATCTGCTCAGGTGACAAATTTGCCTCAGTTCTTAAAACATTACGAATTAGAAATTGTAAACTCTGTTTTGGATGAGAAGACTAAGGACAGACCCAGGACACAAACTCAGGTCCTCTGAATCTAAATCCTGTATTCCTTTGTTATTCTGCTTTGTCATTCTGCTTCTCGGGCAGATCAGGTGACTAACTGAACCAAAAGTTTTATTGAGCACAGTTCCGCCACTGTGCTTGACACTGCATTTCTTTAACTGGTGTATATATATATATATATGTGTGTGTATATATATATATATTCATTTATAGAAATATTTTGGTTTCATAAAATATTATTTAAATCAATAGGTCAGTCATTTAAAAGAAACAACAGCTAACCATATTTAAGAAGAAATGTTAATACTTACATTATCAGGACCTATTAAACAGCCCACATTTTTCAAGGGACAGAATGTATCAAATTGTCCATAAAAATGTCCACTGCAGGGATTCCATATTAAATAATGACCTTGCTCCCAAGTTAGCACATAGGCAGTTGGACCCTGAAAGAAAATGGCTATTAAAACTAGTTTTCAACTATTTATGCAATGAAGGCCAATAGTAGTTTGCACAGACAATTCATTATTTTACTTGGACCCCTAATTTCATGGTTAATGGTGAAAACTACTTTGAAGTTCTAGGTTATGCTGAATTTAAAAAGTAAAGTCGAATGCTTAGTTTTGCAAAATTCTTGCATCTGATACTAGTACAATGACCAAAAAAGGACAGTCATCATCTTACTCAACCAATATATCTTAAGATTGGCTGAAGAACTATTATTAGTGGAAATAAGCAGTCACTGGCATTTTCTTCTTAGAGTCAGTAAGACTGCCATTTAAGTCTATAGAAGGCTGATTATGTCTGAATAGAAATATTTCTATTTCTAATATAGTAATTTACATTTGATAAACATTTGTAACTATGTAAATGCATAGTAGATTTGGAGGGATGTGTACCAAACAGTTAAGAATGACTGTACCTGGGGAGGGGAGTGGAATTGGGGGTTGGGGAAGTAGAAGTCCCTTGTCAAGGTATTCTGGGTCTTCTGACAAGGGACTTCTACTTTTTACACAGAATACTTATGTATTGTTAGATTCTATTTTTACAATGAGAATTAATTTTTTATTATTTATTTAAATTATTTTAAATTATTATTTATTCATTATTATTATCATTTACTCCCCCTGTATGATTTCACTTGATGCTCACAACAGTTTTCTGGGGAAGGCAGGGCAGAAATTATCCCAGTTTCCTATAAAACCCAGAGTTGTGGAGTGACCTACTTAGTGTCACACAGCTAATGAGGAGTGGGCACAGAACCTTGAACTTCAGCCTCCTAACTTCCAAGCCCAGTGTTCTTTTATTGGGACCAGACTATCTGGGAGATAATGATGGAGAATGAATTTGAATATGAATATGATACTACTTTATTACCTGCCTTGCAGCAACTCATGCTATCGAATTTCCAAGGATTCCTAGAGCCTTGTGGCCTCTTTGGATAAACTGCTGTAATCCATGTGAATTTTCTGAACTTACCTATTTGTATCCCAAATGTAGGGATATTTGTAGTGGGCTAGGGAAAAATTCTTAGTCTCCAATCTAATAAAAATAACAATGTTAATATAAAAATAAAGCTGCTAACGTTCTTTTCATTCCTCCTTATCTGGCTTATTCCCCTTTGCATGCCAGGCTAGCAGCAGATAACTATAGAAGCAGTAGGCATGAAAGGAGAGATCTCTAACCTTACCATACACACTCCTTTGGCTCCTCTTCATTGCAAAGCATGAAGACTACCACATCATTAAGGAAATCTGAATTCTTGGGAACATGGCTGGGAAGAGGCCCATACTAAAAGGACAGAGCTAGGTGGGGGCTTTGGATGGTAAAGGGTTCGGGTTTGCCAAAAAATAATCTGAAGCGTTGCATGGGGCCCTGAGGACCACTGAAAACCATTTCATGTCTTGTCACTGGTAGTTCTCTCGCCTGTTATGGCATCTGTGGGCCACTTTCCTAGCAACCCAAAGGATCGTTATGAAAATACGTCCTGTGTGTGATCTGGAACACACAACTCAACTAGACAACTATACTCCTCTGTTAAAGGCAGCCTATGTGGTCTTACCTCAGGAATAGCATTGCCCATCAGCAGCCAGGCCTTCTTACCCAGAGACAGAAAGTAATTACACAATAGTACTGCATGTTCTTCTTCATCCCCTGCCAGAAGATCAAGAAATTGCTGACAAAAAGTAAAAAGAATATGTTGTATGACTCAGTGCTTTATTCTGGATTGGTTGTGCAGGATTCTAATATGTCATAGTAGAGATTAGTGCCTTGAAGTGTAAGACCTATAATCTTGCCCCAAATTTTGATACTATGTTGATAATTCATTTTTTTAAAAAACCACTTTTAGTGAACATGGTGTTTTCTCTGACATTGATGATGTGGATTTCTAGAATCAATAGTCACTATGATTGTGGAAGGGCCGGGGAGAAAAATTTCAAAGTTTCGTTTTTATTTTTAATGTATATATAGTTCATGTGCTAAACAATCTTTAAAGCACATTACTTCATTAAACTTATTTAATTCTAGAACAATTTGCATATTTTACAGATGAGCAAGTTGAGGTACAGATTAATAAGGTAACACTTAGGAAGTAGTAAAGCCAGTCTAGCTCTAGAGCAAGGGTCCCCAGCCCCCCAGCTGTGGACTAGTGCCAGTCTGTGGCCTGTTAGGAACTGGGCTGCACAGCAGGAGGTGAGTAGCAGGTGAACAAGCATTACCACGTGAGCTCTGCCTCTTCTCAGATCAGTGGGGGCATTAGATTCTCATAGGAGCGCAAACCCTATTATGAATTGCACATGCAAGGGATCCAGGTCGTGCAGTCCTTATGAGAATCTAATGCCTGATGATCTGAGGTGAAACAGTTTCATTCCGAAACCATCCCTGACTCCACCACTGACCGATCCGTGGAAAAATTGTATTCTACAAAACTAGTCCCTGGTGCCAAAAGGATTGGGGACTGCTGCTGTAGAGTACACAAATTCTAGTCTTTCAGTAACTTCTTATAGATGTTTCAAAGTTGTAGAAATTATCTCTCTAAAATTGTCAACATTTATGTTGCCAAAATGTATCGGGGAACAAAAAATTTAAAGTGCACTTAAATTTCTTCAAATTAGGGCTATATTTCAAAGGAAATTGTATAATGCAATTCAGTTTTATGCAAAAGCAGTACAACATGAGATCCAGAAGTATAATTAATACCTGTGATAATATATGCTTGTTTCATACTACCTATGATCTATTTGAAAGATTATGCAGCATACATAGATTGTAAATTCCGTGAGGGCAGAGACTATGTTTATTTCACTTATAGCCAGAATTTAGTACAGCATCTGGTATGTGGTAAGTGACCAAGAAGTACATACTGAATAAATAACAATATGCCATGCCTTACAAAGCCCACAAATTAAGGAATATATCACTTCTAATTATAATATAGAATGTAATTTTGGTATTTTTCGTGAACAAAACCAAGAAGTTTTACAGTAATACTGGGAGGGTAAATCAGCATTAAGACATCTGAAGTGTTACTTTTAAATTTTTTGTGTAATTAATTTTTTGTTAACTTCTGAACTTTGAGAAAATTGAACCAGAAAGAAAAAATACTTCAAAATTTAGCTCATATTACTAAACAGACAGCCAATTAGATTTTTATGGCTAATGAATGTTGCAATTTAAAATTATGCAAGCCAGTTAGCTAATATTTCATTAAGTCAGCTCAAGTTAATAAATCTCTGAAGAACTACTTACATCAGATGTGCTCCAGAGGTCACAGATACCACCAAATGAGACAGTGTCAGGCAAGAAGGGAATCAAGGACACATATCGAGCCACCAGTTCCTGTATAATCAAAATGAGCTTTACAAAAATAATTTCTAATAAAACAGAATGCTGCATTCCCTACCTCATTTCCTAAATCTCAAATATTACAAATACATGTACAAAATGAAACTAATGCTCACTAAATGCTTACTAAATATTGCATTAATATCATCTCCATCCTCACCAAACATCCTATATGGAAGGTTATTGTTATTACCCATTCTTTACAGATGAAGAAACTGTGTCCCTTTGACAAGTCTTTTTTTAATTTTCTTTCATTTTGCACTACTTTACTTTCTGATATAACAAGACTTTCTAGAATCATCTTGAATTTTCACTTGGCCCAGTCTTGAAAGCAGTCATTTCTCTAAGGAGCCCTGGTTGAGAGGGTAATAGTACTTGGGAACCAAGACATGTGGTTCCCAATAGTACTTGGGAACCAAAACAGTGTTAGGTTTCAATGCATTTATACATTGTATAATGTTGAAATCAGGGTAATTGGCATATCCATCACTAAACATTTATCATTTCTTTGTGGTGATAATATTCAAACTCCTCTCTTCTAGTTAGTTGGAAGTATACTATACATTATTATTAACTGTATTCATCATACTGTGTAATAGAACACCAGAACTCATTCTTCCTAACTGTAACTTTGTACCTGTTGAACATCCTCTCTCCATCTGCGCTCCTGTCTTCCCTCCCCAGCCTCTAGTAAACACTACTCTACTCTCTACTTTGAGATAAACTTTTAGTTTCCACATATGCATGAGATCATGTTGTGTCTATCTTTCTGTCCTGGCTTATTTCACTTAACATGCCCACCAGCTTCACCCATGTTGTCGCAAATGACAGAATTTCATTCTGTTTTGTGGTTGATTGGCATTCCATTGTCTATATATGCCACATTTTCTTTATTCATTCATCCATAGATGAGTACTTTGCTTGATTCCATATCTTGGCTATTGTGAATAGCACCGCAATACACGTGTGAGTGCAGATACTTCTTCGATATACTGATTTCATTCCCTTTGGATATATACCTGGTAATGGGATTGCCAGATCACATTGTAGTTCTGATTTTAATTTGTGAGGACCCTCTATACTGTTTTTCAATATTGGCTGTATTAATTTACATCCCTACCAACTGTGTATAAGAATTCCTCTTTCTTCAGACCCTTGCCAGCATTTGTCATTTTTTATCTTTCTGAAAAGAGCCATTTTAACTGGAGTGAGGTGGTATCTCATGGTTTTGATTTGCATTTCTCTGATGATTAGTGATGTTGAACATTTTTTCATATGTTTGTTGGACATTTGTATGTCTTGAGAAATATCAATTCAGCTCTTTTGCTAATTTTTAAATCAAACTATTTGGGATTTTCTGCTATTGAGTTGTTTGAGTTCCTTATGTATTCTAGATTTTAACCCCTTGTTAGACACAGCTTGCAAATACTATCTCCTATTCTGTGTAGGTTGTCTCTTGACTCTATTGATTGCGTCCTTTGCTGTGCAGAAGCTTTTTAGATTGATGTAATCTCATTTGTCTGTTTTGGCTTTTGTTGCCTGTGCTTTTGAGGTCTTATTAAAAAAAATCCTCCCCAGATTTCATGAAGTACTTCCTTTGTATTGTCTTTTAATAGTTTCATAGTTTCAGTTCGTACATTTGATTCATTAATCCTTTCAGAGTTGATTTTTGTATATGGTGGGTGATGGGGGCTCTAGTTTTATTCTTCTGCCTGTGGATATCGTTTTTCCAGCACCATTTATTGACCAGACTGTCCTTTTTCCCAGTGTGTGTTCTTGGTGCCTTAGTCAAAAATCAGTTGGCTGTAAATGCATGGACTTATTTCTGGGTTTGCTTTCCTCTTCCATTGATCTATGTGGGTTTTTAGACCAGTGCCATGCTGTTTTAGTTACTACAGTAGTATATTTTGAAGTCAGGTAGTGTGATACTTCCAGTTCTTTGTTCTTTTTACTCAAGGTTACATTGGCTATTTGGGATCTTTTGTTATTTACATATGAATTTTAAGATTTTTTTTTCTATTTCTGTGAAGAATGTCTTGGTATTTTGATAGTGCATTGAATCTAGATTGCTTTGGGTAATATGGATATATTAACAATATTAATTCTTCCAATCCATGAACACAGGATATCTTTCCATTTATTTGTACCTTCCTCAATTTCTTTCATCAGTGTTTGTAATTTTCTATTCTTTTCTTTTTTTTTTTTGAGATGGAGTCTTGCTCCGTCACCCAGGCTGGAGTGCAATGGCACGATCCTGGCTCACTGCAAGCTCTGCCTCCCAGGTTCACACCATTCTCCTGCCTCAGCCTCCCGAGTAGCTGGGACTACAGGTGCCTGCCACCATGCCCGGCTAATTTTTTTTTGTATTTTTAGTAGAGACGGGGTTACACCGTATTAGCCGGGATGGTCTAGATCTCCTGACCTCATGATCTGCCCTCCTCGGCCTCCCAAAGTGCTGGGATTACAGGCGTGAGCCACCACACCGAGCCCAATGTTTGTAATTTTCATTGCAGAGATCTTTCACCTCATTGGTTAAGTTTATCCCTAGGTATCTTATAAATTTTTGTAGCTATTGTATATGGGATTGCTGCTTGATTTTTTAAAGCTAGTTTATTATTGGTTTATAGAAACACTACTAAATTTTCTATGTTGATTTTGTTTCCTGCAACTTTACTAAACTTATTTATTAGTTCTAACAGTTTCTTGATGGGGTCTTTAGGGTTTTCTAAATTTATGATCATGTCGCCTGCAAATGAGAACAACTTGACTTCCTCCTTTCCAATCTGGATGCCCTTTATTTATTTCTTTTGCCTAATTGCTCTAGCTAGAACTTTCAGTACTATGTTGAATAGAGTTGGAGAAAGTGGGCATCCTTGTCTTGTTCCAGATCTTAGAGGAAAACTTTTCAACTTTTCACTGTTTGGTATGATGTTAGCTGTGGGTTTGTCATTTATGACCTTTATTGTGTTGAAATATGTTCCTTCTATACCCAATTCATTGAGTTTTTATCGTGAGGGATGTTGAATTCCATTGAATTCTTTTTCACCATTTGTTGAAATGATCAAGTGGTTTTTGTCCTTGATTCTGTAAATGTGATATATCACACTTATTGATTTGCCTGTGTTGAACCATCCTTGCATCTCTGGAATGAGTCCCACTTGACCATGTTGCATTATTTTTTAAATATATTATTGAATTTTGTTTGGCAATATTTTGTTGAGGATTTTTAGAGCTATGTTTATCCTAGAATATAGGCCTGTAGTTTTATTGTTGTTATGCCTCTGGTTTTGGTATCAGGATAATGCTGGCCCATAAAATGACTTTAGTAGAGTTCCCTCTTCTTTAATTTTTTTGGAATAGTTTGAGCAGAATTGATGCTAGTCCTTATTTAAATATTTGGTGGAATTTAGCAGAGAAACCATCAGGTCCTAGGCTTTTTTCTGGTAGGAGACTTTTCATTACTGCTTCAATCTCATTACCTGTTACTGTTCTGTTCAGGTATATTTCTTCATTATTCAGTCTTGGTAAGTTGTATATGTTCATGAATTTATTTGTTTCTTCCAAGTTTTGTAATTTGGTGCGTAGTTGTTCAAATAAGTCTCTTATAATCCTTTGCATTTCTGTGGTATCAGTTGCAGTGTCTCCTTTTTTATTTCTGATTTTATTTAAGTCTTCTCTCTTTTTTCTTATTCCAGCTAAAGTTTTGTTGATTTTATCTTTTCTAAAAATCAGCTCTTTGTTGCATTGTTCTTTTGCATTTTTAAGTCTTTATTTTGTTTATTTCTGCTCTTATTTTTATTATTTCTTCCCTTCTACTTAATTTGGGTTTAGATTCTGTGTGCTATATTCCAAATAATTTCTTTGCATGTGTATTCCAGTTCAATAATGCTCTTTATATTTAACTGTATGTAATTTACCTCTTATTTAACTGTATTCAATGTTTTGTTTAACCTGTTTAATTTCTAATTTTAACTATTATATCTTTTATTGTTTTAAGTTCCATTTGGTACTTTAAAAAAATGTGCCTGTCAATTCCAATGCTCTATTGTTTTTAAATTATACTTTAAATTCCCCAAATTTCTTAAACATATCAAACATGTCTATTTTATATTTTACATCCAATAATTCTCCTGTCTGGAGTTACTATGGCCTGATTCTTCAGTTTGTTGCTTTTGTGAATGAACTCTTACCTTGTTTTTGGTGACTTACTTCTTCACTGATGATCTTTCATTGTATGTTCATGTTGCTTGGAATTTTTTTCTGTGGAATTTTTTTGAGGCTGAGTTAGAAGGGCATTCTTCTAGGAATATCTGTGATATTTATGTTTGCTTTCAACAGGGATCTAGGGGCATTACCAACAGGAAATACTTTCAACTAGATTTTCAGTTGAAGTTTTTTTGGGTTATACAGGTAGTATAAATTTCAGTCTCAAATGTGAGTAAATACAGAGTAGGGGTTAGAAAATTTTCTTTTTTTCTCTTCCATACAAAGTCAAGACTGAGACAGGCAGTGTTCCTTCTTTAGACAGGGCATTTCGTAGTTTATCCATTGATGGTATTATCCTGAAGAGTCCCAATTCTGCATTTGAGTCTCTAATTCAGTCTTCCAGGCTGCTCTAGCCCCATGCATTATCCCTGTCTCCTACAGCCTTGTGGTCATTGAAACCCAGCTATAGTCATTAGGAATTATCAGATGACCTGAGAGCAAACACTATTTCAAGCTTTCATCATTGTAGAATCTTCCTTTCTTATTTCTTGTCTCTTATATTTTCCCTTTCACTTTACTTTCATTTCAGCCATGACTTATTAGATACTTTATTCATCACTCTTAAGTGTTCTCTACTGGGAGAAATTTTCTGTACATCTACTATGCTAGGTAGAATAGAAGTCCCTATTATTGTTTTCTATAAAAATTGAGTAACATAAAAAGCAAATGAAATGTAGAACACAAAGTGGGGTTTTTTGATACATCTATGTCTACAAAAAGATATATCATTACCTTGTTTCTAAATTACTATATTAGTGACTATTAGTAGCAATAACTCCCTATATTATCCACTCTCCAAAGGCAGTTATGGGTTATGGTATCCACGTAAAATTAGCCTGGTTAACGTATGGCTTCTGATTCACACAAGTTTGTGATGGGTATGGTGCTCTGAAGCCAGAGAATGGTGCATACATATTTAATGGCCCAGTGTGGACGTACTTTGGAATGATGGTCTAAATGCTGAAAATACTTAAATATTTGAAATAATTTTTGCTTAATTTGAACTCAGTGATACATATAGCATTAGGCGTAATACTGGATAGTTATCTTAGTACAGTTGAATGTGTATAACTTCTGAAGTCAGAGGCATCAGTTCAAATCCTGACAAAGTTATTGAGAATACATAATGAAAACATGTTTCTGTAATACATTTTGGAAGTGTAAAGTATTTTCCATATGTTAATTTTCCAACATAAGGAAACTGTCATCCCTGGTACCTTTAGACTTTATTTTTTCTTTTTTTTTTTTTTGAGACAGAGTCTTGCTGTGTCGCCCAGGCTAGAGTGCAATGACACAATTTTGGCTCACTGAAACCTCTGCCTCCTGGGTTCAAGCTATTGTTAGGCCTCAGGCTCCCGAGTAGCTGGGACTACAGGCATGCACCACTGCACCAGGCTAATTTTTGTATTTCCAGTAGAGATGGGGTTTCGCCATGTTGCCCAGGCTAGTGTCAAACTCCTGGCCTCAAGTCGTCTGCCAAAGTGCTGGGATTACAGGCATGAGCCACCGCCCAGCTGCCTTCAGACTTTTCTAAAGGAAGAAAACCTCATGTTAATAAAAATGTTTTAATCATTACTTTTGTCATTAATGATCTCGATATAGTTAACATCTTAAGCACTATGAAATATGGTAATTAAAATGGCAATATATTGAAATGTGAAAACAGTTTTAGCACAGCACTTACCGACTCTGAAATACTTACTGCAGTTGCCTGTAGATTATTGGGGTAGACATTAAGGAGCTCCTGAGGAGGGTTTAAAGGTTTGAGATAACGTGTGATAAAAACAGTTTTTCCGCTTATATCAATTACTGTTGTAAGGCACTGACGATTTGGAAACTTTAAGGCACATTCAGCTTGAAACTTCTCAGTTGCTTGAAGTAATTTCTCATCTTCCTGAGACTCAAACTTCAAAAAGAAAGACTTCATGGAGTTTATATATGATTACAAGAGAGAAAGTACGTGTTCAGATTCCACAGTCAACATGCAGGAAATGTATGGTTTGGGAATATGACTGATTCCTTACAAAGCTGTCATGTCCTGGTGTCCCTGCAGCTTTATTTAAATTAAATTTGTAGTTTGAAAATTAGACCGGCTCATTAAATATTTAAAATATATTTGACAGGATTGAAATAAGTAGTCAACAGGTAAGCAGCCATATGGAAACTACTACATTAATAATCTGAAAATTAGACTGTGATGTACTAATTCTGATTGATGAGGCTAGAATTAGGCAGTAGAGTTTTGTGTGTATTTTGATGGTGGTTTTAAGTGTGCAGGCTGGGGGGCGGCCTCAGAAAATCTAACATCTCAAATGTAAATCTTAGCAACTCATGTTAAATGGGCAGCAAATTTATGGATCTATATCGATGTGTTAAAATGTTTCAAGTCCATAAGCAGTGAAGTAACTAATAGTAATGGATCTCAAAGGAAAAAAGAGGCAGAACTAGAAACATCAAATGTATAAGAATTATTTTAAATAACTGGTTGCTCATCTTGGTTCTCTGAGCCAAGAAAAGCAAACAATTCCCAGACTTTTTTTTTTTTTTTGAGACAGGGTCTTATTCTGTCACCTAGGCTGAAGTGCAGTGGCACAAACACAGCTTACTGTACCCTCAAACTCCTGGGCTCAAGTGATTCTCCCACTTTGGCCTCCTAAAGCAATGGGATCACAGGCATGATCCACTACATCCAGCCACCAATTCCCAGACTTTTAAAAAGTAACTCAAAGCAGATGAAACAGAATGAATGTAGATTTCCTTTACACACATATTGTCATTTCCCCCACTAAAGCTGCTACTAACAAAAATAACATGAAAAAGAGTGGGTCTTTAAATATTTTTAAATGATTTTTGTTTTCTTGTATAAAAATATTTGCATAGTTGGTTACATTTTAAAGGATTTCAGAACAAACTGAAATTTTTATTTTAAAAATTAATTTTGGGGGCTGGGCACAGTGTCTCGCACCTGCAATCCCAGCACTTCGAGAGGCCGAGACAGGAGGATCACCTGAACTCAGGAGTTTGAGACCAGCCTGGGCAACATAATGCGACCCTGTCTCTATTAAAAAAAAAAAAAGGCCAAGTGTAGTGATGCGTGCTTGTAGTGCCAGCTACTTGGGAGGCTAAGGTAGGGGGCTCACTTGAGCCTGGGAGGCAGAGGTTGCAGTGAGCTGAGATTGAGCCACTGCACTCCAACCTGGGCAACAGAGTGAGACTCTGTTAAAAAAGAATAATAATTTTAAAATAGAATTTGGAGGCAGTGCTTGAAAATGTTTTTGACATTGTGATATATTTGTTTTCTCAGTCTTTCCCACAAAGTAAGATTCCTGACTTCAGGGATTTTGTTTTTTTATCTCCAGTGTGGAGAATACTACTTGGCACATAGTAAGTATTTAACAAATGAGTGAATGAATGAGGCAATGGAAAACATTTCATTACTTTTTATGACCTCGAATAGAATCTAGATTATCCCAATTGTTCTTGTCTGCCCCTTATATCGGGGCTGAACTGTGCCTTCTATTTCAAATTTGATTACTATACCCTAAGAAGTTGGAGTAGTGGTTGTAGGGGTTATTTAGGATGGAGACATCTCCAGAAGCCTCCTATATATTCTCATAAAATGTCCCTTGACATCTAAATCTTAGCATCATCACAATCATAACTGCCTACTGCTGAGCATAGTGTCAAGACACAGTAGCTACCTAATAAAAGTTATGATGAATATATAACTAAGTGAAAGAGGTAAGCTCATATGGCTTTGGTGTAGGTGTGTCACAGATTTCTAATGTAGAATGATCAGTCCAGAAGTAATTGTAATTGTGGAAAAATGGAGAATTATAAAACAAGAATGATGTGCAAAAAAGGACACAGTTGAATTCATCCCTATTCCTCTAAACTATTTCATTTACTCATTCATCCAAGTTTTGAAAAATGTTTGTTCGGAGTCTGAAAAATTCCAGGCACTCTGGATAAATGAGTATGAAAGGATCCTCCAAAAGAACTTTTAGTCTACAGGGGAACATTAATAAGCAATCAGGGACTTGAGACCTACAGTGCTGTGGGAGCATTTAAGAGAGGCAGCTATAGGCACTGTCCAAAAGAACAACAACAATCTTGAATCAGTACTGATTATTGGCCTTCCAAGTTAAAAAAAAAAAAAAGTGTGTCTAAAGCTTTTTCTGCCACTTTGGAATGTTCTGTTGAGTCACTTGCCTCTATAAGCAGTGCTTCTTGAGGCCTGTGTTTGAATATTCCTTATGTACACCTAGAATACACATGGTAAGCATTTAGTCTTTAATACTTGTCTAGGCCACCAAGATGCCATTTTATGGTGTGAGACAGGAATTTAAGGATTAGTAGTATGCTATGTTAGTGATCTAAGAAGTGCCAAGAAAAAGTTAAATACTGAAAGAATTTGGGTCATTTATGATGAAACAAATTAAGATGGAGCTGACAAATTTCAGTTTGATTCAACAGAAAATTTGAAAGGTTCTTGACTGGCTCAATTCTTTGGCCTCTAATGTAAACATTTGTAAAAAACTGAATGGGTGTATGTTGCCTTTGAAAAGCTATACTGGCCAGGCGCAGTGGCTCACACCTATAATCTCAGCACTTTGGGAGGCTGACGCCAGAGGATCACTTGAGCCCAGGAGTTTGAGAGCAGCCTGGGCAACAAAATGAGACCTCAACTCTACCAAAATAAACAAAATTAGCTGTGCCTAGTGGCACATGCCTGTGGTCCCAGTACTTGGGAGGCTAAGGTAGGAGCATCGCTTGGGCCGAAGAGGTCGAGGCTGCAGCAAGCCGTGATTGCGCCACTGCACTCCAGCTGGGTGACAGAGCAAGACCCTCTCTCAAAAACAAAAAACAACAACAAAAAAGAAAAGCTGTACTGAGACAGCCCCAACCCACCAGAAATAACTTTCAGAGATACACTGTAAGAAGCAACTCGTGGGTTTTATAGATTTGCAAAGAGTAGAGCTAGCTCCCAGTATGCAGGTGACATTCAGACTGACGACTTCTTAGATTCAAAGCTAACAGTCTTTCTGGTGAAATGAAATGGGCCAAAAGACAAGGCAGCACATTCCTCATGGAACTGGAGACATCTGTAATTCAATGCCCAGGCATTACACATACGTTAGGACATAACACCTGTCCCTCAGTGGACAGAAGCAGCTAATTAAAGCCTAATAACTATTGACCAATAAAATAGTAAAACAAAATACTTAGTACCTTCTTAAGCATGTTACTCATCTATCAGAGGCAAGAAAGAAAGAAAGAAAAAGAAACAAGAGGCAGGCTTTAGTAACAGAAATAATCTTTTAAAAAAACTTATTTTTAACAAGATCATGTAAGTGATATTAGAATAAGTTTCAGGAGTTTCTATCCATCTTTAAAAATTTTCCGTTAGTAAATATGTTTAAAACATCCTATGGAATGGTTCCATATGGCATGGTGGTAGAGGAGAGACTGTAATCTGCTAATCCGGGAAGTATTGCTGTAACTGGAAAAACAATTCCAGGTTGTGGACCCTATAATTTTAGGATGAAAACTTCTCTTTCCTGAATTGTCTGCAAGTGAATCACTGAGCAGTGTTTTCTGCCACTGCCTCTTTTGGACATAAGGGTTCTGTCAATCAACATGCCTTCCTTATCAAACAGCCACAAAGAATCTGCCTTCAATAGGGGTTTTTTAAGCCCTTATTTTAGAGGTCTAAGATAAATGCTTCCTACAGCTACAGTGCGGTAGTGACCTGCCACCAAAGGCAGAATCTGACTGCCATTTTACAGCTTTAGGGAAGGAAGGCTGCAGGACTTGAGGACTGTGGTTCAGAGCCCTGGAGGCCTCTTCAAAGTCCTGCAGTAAGAAGTCGGGGCCCGTGAGGGATGCCTAGTGTGGAGGAGTCTTGGGCTTTCATCCTTTCTGCCAGGATAGACTGCTTTCACATGTTTTAGAAACACCCCCCCAAGGTGGGGTCCTAGCTGACTGCCTGTTCTTCAGTTACATATACATAGAAACAACAAAATCATCTTTTGTCTGGAAGTATTTTTGTGTGTAAACATGTTTGTTGGCGTTCATTTGAATTTATATGATACATGAAGACAAACATTCAGAATATATTTTTCCCTTTCTAAAATATTTTGAAATGCATATATCTAGAGAAGCACTGTTTTACTGACAAAATATACAATTAATTTAAATTTCAGTGCATTGCAGATGGGAGATAGTGATAATATTTTTCTCTGGGAACCAAACTGTAATACTGGAAAAAAAGGAGTATGTTTGTTTTTTTCCATCTCTATCTAAGTCTTAATTATAGTGGATAGACTAGAGTAAGCACAATAATCTGTGCACTATAGGTTAGTAGTTAACAACTTACGCTTACATGTGAATGCAAGCTTGGAGGAATTTTTATCTGCTTTTCTAGCCTACTGTACTCCCAGTGCCTAAGAAATGTCTGTCACATAGAAGATGTGCAGTAAATATATGCTGAATATATACAGTTTAGAGTCAGACAGACGTGTGTTACCTCTGCCTATGTCACCCTGCATAAATCGAAGCTTATTTTCCTCTTCTGTAAGTTGGAGAACCCTTGTCCAAGACACCTATGCATATTCAGGTGAGAACATGTATCCAAGGTTTGACGTAGGGCTGAGGACAGAGTAAGGATTCAGTACAGCATGGTGGTTGTTGTTGATGTTATTACTATATTTGTTTACATGTGAATAAGAGGTCACCATCAATATATTCTCCCAAATCCAATGAGGGCAGTATGTATAAATGCTGTACAAGTATGTTAAAGGAAGACATTTATTTCTTAACACATTTATGCCTGAGGTTGCAATTTTTTGAATTCTTGCAATCAGACCTTGGAAATGACCTTGAGAGGTAGGATATAAATAACTCCCATATGCGTAGCATTCCAGTAATGGAACACTAGGCATAAATAGGTGTAATGAAGGTTCGGGGACAGTTGCTAACCAGTGAAAGTTCTGGAAACTCTTTTCTAGAGCTGTTTAAAAGCACACTTGTACATATATTTATTTGTTTCATGAAATGAATTGAGGTGACTCATGAAGGTTATCTAGTCATGTGATCCTATGAATTGATTCAATGCATACCATAGCCAAGGATGTAAGATCAGACATGGAAATGTATTCTTGCCAATATTTGTCAAATAAAAGAGCAATCTGATTTTCTAGTTTGTGATATTTCATTTTCTTCACATTGAGAACATTCTTCTAGAAGTAGAGCATGTTTATATTTGCCTTGCTTTGACTAAAAGTCTTGTTTTAGGCAAAGCAAGATAAATGTAAACATATGGCTGATTGACCCAATTACTGGTTCAGTGAAAGTACAAACCCACACATCTGTTTTCTCGCCACCATTCTGTCTAAACTGAAAGAAGAATAAATGGAGATTGAAGTAAGGAAGCCTCTGTTTGTGTAGTACAAAGTTCATAAAAGCATAGCCTAGCAAGCATTTCTTATGTTTTATCAACCGACATGGGTTTCCAAACTATAAGCAGTTACCTTTTCTCGAATGGACTCTCCAGGAACCAGCTGGGGCTCAATGGTAATAAAGAGGGTAATGTAGGAGCCTTCACTTAAGCTTCGGACAGAATCAAAACCCCGCTCAAGAATCATATTTCGCTCCTTACTGTAGCCCAGAAGAACTGGGGGAATATCTATTTTAAATGTTCCATCAATCTGTGAAGAAAATATGATTTGGTAAACATCCTGATGCTTTTTCCAACAGAAGTTCAGAGGCAGGTGTCAACGCCTCATTGTTTAATAAATTGAACCAAAATTGCTCAGACTGGCATTCAAAGCCAATCCCATCTTTCTAATCTCATCTCTCTAAGCACTCGCCAGAAAGGGCTCTGTACTTCCTCGCCTTCTTTTCATTGTTTAGCAGAGGGTGTACTGAATATACAATTTGCTTCGGTTCAAATCTTGGTTTAAATGCAGTTTTGGGTTCAAAACTTGGTTTACAAATGAGGAATCTGAGGCCTCCTCATTAGTGAAAAGAGACAATAATAGTAGCTACTTTGTGGGGTTGTTATGAGTAGTGAATGAATAGATATAAAACACTAAGAAAAATGTCCAGCATATGGTAAGCAATCAATAAATATTGGCTACTGGCCATTCCCCATTTCTAGAATGCCCAGCTTCCCATCTCCATTTTTCAGAGTTTTTATTATATTCCAAAGCTTTGATCAAATGTTATCTAAAGATACAGGAAAACAAGAGTATAAAAACTATGGCAGGCCAGGCACAGTGGCTCACGCTGGATATCCCAGCACTTTGGGAGGCCGAGGCAGGTGGAGCACTTGAGGTCAGGCGATTGAGACAAGCCTGGCCAACATGGTGAAACTCCATCTTTACCAAAAATACAAAAATTAGCCAGGTGTGGTGGCACATGCCTGTGGTCCCAGCTACTTGGGAGGCTGAGGCAGGACAATTGCTTGAACCTGGGAGGCGGAGGTTGCAGTGAGCCGAGATGGTGCCACTGCACTCCAGCCTGGACGACAGAACCAGACTCTGTCGCAAAAACGAAAACAAAAAACTATGGCATGGAAAGTACAGCTGAAATAACCGAGCTTGTTTATTCTGTAAAATAGATGACACAGGAGGGAATGTGTGCCATTTTTGAAGATTTGAAGTATAAGGATTTAAGACAGGGTTTCTCAGCTTGGGCACTATGGTGGTTAAGTATCAACTTGATTGGACTGAAGGATACAAAGTATTATTCCTGGGTGTGTCTGTGAGGGTGCAGCCAAAGGAGATTAACATTTGGGTCAGTGGACTGGGTGGGCACCATTGATCAGCTGCCAGCATGGCTAGGAGAAGAGCAGGCAGAAGAACGTGGAAGGACTAGACTGGCTGAGCCTTCCCCCCTTCATCTTTCTCCCATGCTGGATGCTTCCTGCCCTCAAACATTAGACTCCAAGTTCTTCAGTTTTTGGACTCTTGGACTTACAGCAGTAGTTTGCTAGGGGATCTAGGGCCTTCAGCCCAGACTGAAGGCTGTACTGTCAGCTTCCCTACTTTTGAGGTTTTGGGACTCGGACTGGCTTCCTTGCTCCTCAGCTTGCAGATGGCCTATGGTGGGACTTCACCTTGTGATCGTGTGAGTCAATTCTCCTAATAAACTCCCTTTCATATATATATATCTACCCTATTAGTCCTGTCCCTTTAGAGAACCCTAATACAGGCACTGTAGATATTTGGCCAGATCATTGCTTGCTATGGAGGTCTGTCCTGTGCATTGTAGGATGTTCAGCAGCATCCCTAGCATCTGCACACTAGATGTCAGTGGCAGTACCAACTCTTACTAGTTGTGAGAGCCAAAAATGTCTTTAGACATTACCAAATGTGGGTACACTTGAGAACACACGCTTTGGAGTCAAACTTTTTAAATGACAGAAGTAATAAAGTCATTCTCCAAAATGTACTGAAACATAGAAACGAAAAAGTTCAATAGTTTTCTCTGCTTTTACCAACCTCATTTCCCAGGGATAAGCAATGATAGTATATTGAAAGCCAGTACAAGTTGAATCCCACCTCTATTGTAAACTTTGTGATTTGAGCAAGTTACTTAACCTCTCTAGGCTTCTGCTTCTTCATTTATAAAATGAGGATGACAATGCCAATTATGTTGTGAGGTTTAATTGAGGTGAGGTATAAACTACCCAGCAATAACATATAATATGCACCTAATAAATATTGTTATTAATATTATTATTGTTGAATCAGGTTTCTACTTGTTATGTGTGGCTCCAGAGAACTGAACCAGGACCTAAGAATAGGAATTACAGGGAAGTGTATAGATTATGGCACAGTTCAAGGAAAACCTTTATGACAGAGCTGTTGGGAAGAGAGCAAACTGCCTCAGAAGGTAGTGAGTTTTAGAGACACCCACACAGAGCACAGATATTACCAGAATATAGTGAAGGAAATTCACTTGTCAAGGAGTTTAGAGTAATTATTTCTGAATACCTTCCCAAATGTGAAATTTAGCAATGCCAAACAACTATCACAGGCAGTATGATTTGCAAAATAAGGTGCTCTTGAATTTTTTTTCTATTTAAAATCTATTCAGAGAGGGAAATGTAAATTATTTCGACAAACATGTCTCTGCATAACCTGTAACTAATCCCTTTTGCCTAGGGAAGATTGCATTTCCAATTGATTCTTGGGATACCAACCAATTCAAGCCTCTCAGACTTGAGTTTTGGTCTTTTTTTTTTGGTTTAGACGGAGTCTCGCTCTGTTGCCCCGGCTGGAGTGCAGTGGTGCTATCTCGGCTCACTGCAAGCTCCGCCTCCCGGGTTCACGCCATTGGTCTTGGTCTTAATGGAGAGTCTGTGGTCCAGACAGCATTTACCCTGTGTGGACATTACAGTGATTCAAAGCCTCCTGTTGCCATGGACTTAATACTGGGACTTTAAAGTGATTTCAGAACGTTTAACTGTCCTAGATTAGAGCTACTAAGTCGTTCAAGAGTTGTCAACTTAATGGATCCCCTTAATCAAACCATTAACTCAGAAGAAGGGTGTCTTTGTTAAGCATGTCTCTGCATTTCTCATGTTTTAAATAGTGAGGACTTGTAGAAATATGAATGGAAAGCACTTGATTGAATGGGCTTTCAACTACCCTGTTTTCTTCAAGTTACTTTCAGGCATCTATCCATTCCACCTTTGTTGTTTTGACAAGTTTCCACTTTATCCCACCTTATTCTTTAATTTAATATTTAAAAAATTATCAGATTTGAACAGTCATACATGAACTACTAATTCTAAGGAACATAGACACTTAATGCAAATATGACAGAAGATCAATGGCTTTAGAGGTTTGTTTCTTTTGAGCCTTCTATGGGCTTTGCATATATATTCTTCCAGTGTTGAGGATGTGCCGCACAAAGAAAGCTTTTTTTTTTTTTTTTTTTTTTTGACATGGAGTCTCACCCTCTCACCCAGGCTGGAGTGCAATGGTGCGATCTTGGCTCACTGCAACCTCCGCCTCCCTGGTTCAAGCGATTCTCCTGCCTCAGCCTCCCTGGTTCAAGCGATTCTCCTGCCTCAGCCTCCCGAGTAGCTGGGATTACAGGTGTGCACCACCACGCCTGGCTAATTTTTTGTATCTTTATTAGAGATGGGGTTTCACCATGTTGGCCAGGCTCGTCTCCAACTCCTGACCTCAGGTGATCTGCCCTCCTTGGCCTCCCAAAGTGCTGGGATTACAGGCGTGGGCCACCATGCCCGGCCCACAAAGAACGTTTTAATAGGAAAAATGGATAGAGAATTTCCCTGCTCTCATGGACCTCTGACTTTAGATACCTACCCTTGCTTGGAAATATATTGTGCTAAATGGAATTTTCACACATCCCAGCCAGTGTCTCTCAATACGAGTATGGATTCCACTTCCTCTTTCACGGTCATCCTAAAGGAAGGGTGGGAAGTAATAATTGCATAAGAACTCCAGAAACTCATTTAATTAATCTGGCAGCAGGAAAGCAGCAAGATTTTAGCTGAAAGCATGTGAACTTACATTAGACAGACCTAATCAAATTCTGGTACAGATACATGATGGCTTTGTGGCCCTAGGAAAGTCATTTGACCTCTCTCAACCTCAGTTTTCTCATCAATAAACTAGAGATTTAACACTCTATAGGATTATTTAGAATTAAATCAGACAGTGTGTGTAAAGCACCTAGTACGATTTCTGGCACAGTGCAGACACTCAAGTGAAAATAAAAAAACTAGCTCCTTCTCCCTCTCCCCTGTCCTCATTTATACATGTCAAGTTTCAAATATTTCAAACACAAGAAAGATGGAAAATGTTACCAGAGGCGTTTGAACCAAAGCGACTCCATCTTGAGTGAGGGCTAGGAAACATGAGGCTGGGACTTGCTGGGCTGCATTCCCAGCAAGTTAGGCATTCCTGGCCTCTAGATGTTTACAGTTAAGGGAACAGACTGATAATATTTACTAAACAGACCCAGACTTAGGAGTGTCCTGATATCCCGATATCTTGAGAACAGAGGCATTCCTAATTTTGCTTTAAATATAATAAATAGATTCTTGCAAAATATAGTAATTTAGGAAATTAATCCTTTATCACAAACTCCTGTAGCAGAGCACATCTTCCCATGATCTTTTTTTATCCTATATCTAAATAAGCATTGTACCTAGGGTAAACGCATTCTTCCTCTTACTTTCGAGAATACCCTGTTCTGTCTATGGAGTAGCTATTCTTTCACCACTTTACTTTCCTAATAAACTCGCTTTTGCTTTGCACTGTGGACTCGCTCTGAATTCTTTCTTGTGTGATATCCAAGAACTCTCTCTTGGGGTCTAGATCGGGACCGCTTTCTGGTAACAATGTGATTGGAACTTATGTAGTGGGTAGAGGATATGAAAGTGAATACAAGTGTCTTTCTTAAAACTGAGAACTTACCTCTAAGACATCATGCAGTACTTCATCAAAAATGGTAATGAACACAACATCTTTCACTGACTGCAGACTGGCTGTGCTATAATCTCCATTAGGAGCCCTGCAAGACAGCACATGACCAGGGACTGTGAAAATAGGCAACATAGAAATTATGAGCATTCAAATGTCAGCATTTGAAAAATACCCAAATATGAGCATAGATGTTAGAATTAAAAGCATTGCTTTCATTTCTAGGATTTCTCTTGTACAGGGATACTATAATACCTACATTCAAATGGACAGAGCATTAGATTAGAGACTCTATGCAGAGACAAACCCTCTGCTGGCTTGTCCTGGTGAGTCTCATATTCCCCCACACCTTTGTGGTAAGCTTTTCAAGGAGGCAGCTTGCCAAGACTGAGCTGGCTTAGCGGACAGGCTGCAAGGTTTCCAGCTGACACTGGAGCTAGTATATGGACTTTCTAAGCAACTGGGCCCCAGAAGGGTGCTTCTCCAGCAAAACCACTCTCCAGTGATAAACCTCCTACTGGCTGGTTGGTTGAATGGTCCCTGCCTCACACTCACTTTTTCTGTATATAAGTAAAGCAATACAGGGGTAAGGTCTCCTGCAACGTAACCCACTCTGAGTCTAGCTAAGCCTGGAGCAACCGTGCCTCTGCATGGCAGGGCTGGCGTCTGGGGTAATAGGTGTATTTTGTTGAACATTTGACTTTATGTTTTCTTGTTCTTTTTGCTTGTTCTGTGCATAATAGTGGTAGCTGTTACCTTCTTCTGATTTAACTAGTTCTCATTTATTTATTTATTTTTGAGACAGAGTCTCGCTCTCTCGCTAAGGCTGGAGTGCAGTGGCGTGATCTTGACTCACTGCAACTTCCACCTCCTGGGTTCAAGTAATTCTCCTGCCTCAGCCTCCGAGTAGCTGGGATTACAGGCATGTGCCCTGGCCTCAAGTGATCTGCCTGCCTTGGCCTCCCAAAGTGCTGGGATTACAGGTGTGAGCCACCATGCTCAGCCTGACTTAAGTAGTTCTAATCCTTGCTCTGTCTCTAATTTACTGTGTGGCTTTAAGTAAGTCACCTTCCCTTTTTGAGTTTTAGTTTCTTCTCCATAAAGGTAGAGGTTGGACTAGATAATCTCCAAGGTTGCTTCAAGTACTGAAATAATAAGAATCATTTAAATATCTAAAATCCTTTGACCAAACTTCTGAAATGCCTATTTCTTTCTGGTGGGGAAGAAAGTATGATTTGTGGGAACTAAGGAGTTTCAGATTTACTTGAGGGGACACGAGGAAGAAAGGAAAGCAGTGTAGGTCATTGGGGTCAAGGGAATGAAAAACTTTGGGCTTTAAGAAGCCAGAGCCTGGAGGAGCATAGGATGTCCCAACAATGAATCTGGGGTTTTAAAAGTTGGACATTTTTCCTTTTTATTCTTGAAGGGAGTCAGCTGTGGTACAAGAGGAAAAGCATGGGACTTGGTGTCAGGACACCTGGATCTTGTTGCCGCTCACTAGCTACAAAACCCTTCACCTTAGCCGTTTCTCATGAGCCTGCTTTCTTCCCATTTCTTCAAAATGTCCTATAGTTCTTTAAAGAGGAAAATATGCTTACCTAAATGGAAGTTCTAGTTCTTCATTCCAGCTGGGGTTTGGTCCTTCAGCCGTAGTTGTATGGCAAACTGTTCGTTGAAAAGAGACTTCAACAAAGGGACGTACTAAAACCTTAAAATCAAGGCCAAATTCTGAGTTCCCAATGGTTAGTCAAATTATTTTATTCTTAGCAAAAATAGAGTATATTTACCAAGTAGTATGTTTCCAAAGAAAATGAAGCAGAGAGCAGACTATCCATGAAGTTTACAGGCATTTCT
Source organism: Nomascus leucogenys (assembly GCF_006542625.1). Lineage (NCBI taxonomy): Eukaryota > Metazoa > Chordata > Mammalia > Primates > Hylobatidae > Nomascus > Nomascus leucogenys. The sequence goes on from NC_044400.1 coordinate 69,561,955, forward strand.
TAAAAACATAAGGGGCAAGATGGAAAGCTGAAGTCCAGCATCTCTCACCTGGCTGAGGGGGTAGTCAGCATTGTGGGTTGGGCTGTACGTGCTTGGGGAAGCAGCACGCTTTTCACTGAACGTCCTTGAAGACCTCGACGGCTGCTGGAATTTGCTAGGAGGGAAAATGTATGAAAGAAATTAATGATAGAGGAAGTCTAATTATGTATTGAGAAGACGATTATTTATTTATTGAGATAGGGTCTCACTCTGTCGCCCAAGCTGAAGTGCAGTGGCATGATCTCGGCTGGTGCAATCTCAGCTCACTGCAACCTCTGTCTCCCAAGCTCAGGTGATCCTCCCACCTCAGCCTCCCAAGTAGCTGGGACTACAGGTGTGAGTCACCACACCTAGCTAATTTTTGTATTTTTAGTAAAGATGTGGTTTTGCCATGTTGCTAAGGCTGGTCTCAAACTTCTGAGCTCAAGTAATCTGCCCACTTTGGCCTCCCAAAGTGCTGGAATCACAGGCATGAGTTACTGCACCCAGCTTTATTTTTATCTTTAAAAAATTTTTTGAGATAGAGTCTTGCTCTGTTGCCCAGGCTGGAGTACAGTGGCATGACTATGGCTCACTCCAGCCTCAACCTCCCAGGCTCAAGCGATCCTTCCACTTCAGCCTCCTGAGTAGCTGGGACTACAGACACACTCCACCATGCCCAGCTAATTTTTAAAATTTTTTTGTAGGGACCAGAGGTCTCAGTATATTGCTCAGGGTGGTCTTGAACTCCTGCGTTCAAGTGATCCTCCTGTCTTGGCTTCCCAAAGTGCTGATATTACAGGTGTGAGCCACCATGCCCAGCTTGAGAAGATGTTTTTTTCCAAAGATGTATGGGCCTGTTGGCTGTGGTGACAAACATTCTCCCTTAAGCTTGTTGACATTGCAGAAGCCTTTAGTATGCTCTGGTCCCCACAGAGTCACCTAGAGATTGCTAGAGCCTTCCCCAACTTCCATGCCTAGGCCTGTGTGCTGAGAACAAAGGAAAATGTCTCCTTTCTCCTCCCCTCTAGGGGGCGCCTGAATGGGGGACCTGCATTTCCCTCCATAGGTGAGAGCCTCAATCCCTCACAGGTAGGAGATCCTGAGCTTCCTGACCAGCCTGCCCCATCTCCATCCAGTCCAGGTTCTCCCCACTGTATGTTCTTTGTACCTGCACTCTCCAATAACCCCAAGCTACACATGTCAGGCAACGAATCTCCTGGGGCCTGCCAAGCCTCACCAGGAAAGGGAGGTGCAGGGATTCCTAGCTTGAGTTAGGATCAGCGAGTCTTATCCTCTACTCCCTTCTCATTTGTTCTTAAAGGAACAAATGAAGATCAAATCCAGAGAGCCTCTTCCAGATACCTCCACCCCATCACCCTAACAACATACTTACATATTTGTATTGAGCCTTATGGTTTGCCAAGTATTTCACATTCATCACTGGGCAAAATACAAATAGTCTCTTTCTATAGACTATTACCTTTCACAGCTAAGGTTTCAGACAAAGGTAAGTGGAACATTTAATGCAACAGCTACCATAGAAAAGCTCTTTTCTCTTTGGAAAACTATCAGTTACTTTATTAAACAAACACTTGTGACTGGATGCAATGGTTCATGCCTGTATTCCCAGCACTTTGGGAGGTCAAAGTGGGAGAATCGCTTGAGCCCAGGAGTTCAAGACCAGTCTGGTCAACAGAATGAGACCCCATCTCTAAAAAAATAATAAAACAAATTAGCTGGGCTTGGTGGTGTGTACCTGTAGTCTTAGCTACTTGGGAGGTTGAGGGAGGAGGATCTCTTGAGCCCAGGAGTTCCAAGTCTGCAGTAAGCTATGATTGCACCACTGCATTCCAGCCTGGGTGACACAGCAAGACCCTGGCTCTAAGAAGTAAAATTAAAAATCCCCCAAAAACCCATTTGTTTAGTAGCTATATTTTAGGCCCCATGTTAGACTTTGGGCTTTTAAGATGAAGAAGATAACACTTCACTGCAGACTAGACTGGAAGGCAGACACATAAACGAATCATCTCAATAAAGTGAGATAGGTATTAGACTAGAGGGATGGTCAGAGGCTGTATGAGAACAGTGAGGGAGGCAAAAAAAAAACACAAAAAAACAAAAACAAAAAACCCCTATGTGGATGAATGCAAAGGTAAATGGTGAAGACTTGGGCAGGCTTAATGGAACAGTTGATGTCTGAGCTGTCTCAATGTATCTGCATTGAATGTGTAGCATGTAGGATCAACTGTGCTCCCTTAATTTAGTTGAATAAAATGATTTAACACTTAAAAATAGTCTATGGAGGTGAAAACTACAAGAAGCACCTATATGTTCTTTAAAAAATAGTTTTTCACCCCAGTTGAGCTTTGAGGCAATCAGGGTGAAAGGGTAGGCTGTGAGCTCAGGAAAGCAATGCCACAGCAGATTCAAGAGCTTATATGGACATTTACAAGTAACAAAGCATTAGGAATAGTTGATGATGGTAGATGCTCTCTAATAGGTTAAAGAATTAGTTAAAAAATAAAAAGACACACATACACACAAATATGTAGGGGCCGGGTGCAGTGGCTCATGCCTATAATCCCAGCACTTTGGGAGACAGAGGCAGGAGGATCACTTGAGGCCAGGAGTCTGAGACCAGCCTGGGCAAAATGGGGACACCCAGTCTCTACAGAAAATAAAAAATTAGCCTGGCGTGGTGGGGCACACCTGTAGTCCCAACTACTTGGGAAGCTGAGATGGGAGGATCACTTGAGCCCAGGAGGTCGAGGTTGCAGTGAGCTGTGATAGCACCACTGTACTCAGCCTGAGCAACAGAGTGAGACCCTGTTTCAAAATAAAAAATATAAGGCAAAATAATGGGGTGAGAGGAAGGAGAGAGACAGAACTAAATTAAAGGGGAAGAACCTAGGGAGAAAAGACTCCAAGGGCTGGAACAGTGCTCTTCCAAGGGAACAGGTAGCGCTGAATGACCTTAGCCACGCCACTTACACTCTCTTTACTTCCATTTCCCCTTCTGTGAAGCGGAGATAGTAATAGCAGTAACAGTTAAATGAAATCTTTTATGTGAACCTGCCTACCATGGTGCTTGAAACATGGTGAATGCACGTTAAGTGCTACTTTCTCCCATTACACTGGTAAGGGCACTACAAAAAGAAGTTTCAGGCCAGGTGCATTGGCTCACACTGGTAATCCCAGCACTTTGAGAGGCTGAGGCAGGAGGATTGCTTGAGGCCCGGAGTTCCAGACCAGCCTGGGCAACATAGCAGGACCCTGTCTCTACAAAAAAAAGAAGTTTTAATTTTTGGTCCTTCCTTCTGTGTTTCCTCAGACTCATCTTCCCAATGGCTGAAGGCTCCCTGTTGCCCCTAGTGTAGTGAATTCTGGTAATCAGAACACATTTCTCAGAACAGATGAAAGGGAAGCCACATTTTTATGTTCACAGCACATATGTTTCAGAACCTTGGACAGACACCTTTTGTGAATCTCCCCAGCTCATACCCACTTCTCTGAGATCTGTTCCTATCTTTGGGGCTGGTGCTTTTGACCCTGTCTCTCTGGCTATCGGCGATTAGACCATGGATCAACACCTGACCAAGTTAGTACCTTCATACTTCTCTGGAGAAAATGATGCTTAATTGGTGGTCCTCTAGCTGCATGGGCCACTTCCATCACATGGAGAAAAATGAAGCAAACTCGGAGGCAAGTGAGAGACCATGGGGCCTCAGGAGAACTATCTTATCCCTGCAGTCTACCATGTAATTCAGCTATACCTCTTGTCCTTGTCCTGAGTTATTTGAGATGTTCTTAATAAATCCCCCCTTTAGCCTGAATTGATGGAATCGGAATCTATTACTTGCAAACAGTAGGGCCTTGGCTTTGCAAGGACCCTCAGCCCCCTGCTGAACAATAACCATGTTAAGAATGAGAGTGAGTGTGCTGTAAAGGAGCGATTGACTTGGCTGGGACGCTGCACACTGCATCTCGGGCTGTTGGGAGGGCTCTCACCTCACTGCCGGCTTCCTCACTGGAATGTCGTAAGCTCGGACAATGTTCACCAGCAGCTTTATGTCTCCATCAGACAGATTTTGGGCTGTCACCTTCTTCCGACCTTTTCTCCTTGGCCGCAGTGGTCGCTTTTGTTCTGCCAGCTTGAAAAGGCTTAGGCCCAAAATGCTAATGATTACAGAACAGGATCAGGACTCTAAGAAAAAGAAAGGTCTGCAAAATTGTGATATGACTTCCCGAACTCTGCCCCATGGTCCTGCACAGGCCCCTGAAAAACTGCTTGTCCTTTGAAGGTGGGTGGAAATAGTCTAGAAATTCTCCCAAATGGGAGAGATCCTACTGCATAGATTGTTAAAACTTATTCTAGCTGCTGCTTATCCGAGGAAGAAAAGCCATGCTCTGGCCCCTACGTTTCCTGCCTTATCTCTACCTTGCTCACCCACCAGTTCCTCAAACATGCCTATGGTCTCCCACTCTTCACATTTGCTTGGGCCAGTCCTGCAGAGGGAATGCCTCCTTGCATCTTCCTTGTCTGGCTAGTTGGTTGCAGTTTTACCCATCCCTTGGCGCCAGTGTCCACCTCCCCCAGAGAGACAGCTACTCCAGCTGGAAGGGTTACTTTCTCTTCCAAACCTCTTGATCTCCTATTAGCCTGCTCCCTTCACATGAAAGTGGGTGTGTACAGCTGCTTAGGCAGTTCCTGGGTTATCTCTTTCACTCTGGAGTTAGAACTGGGTGTGAATCCTGGCTCCACTCTTTGCCCTTGGGCAAATTATTTCACCTCTTTAAGTCTCTGTTTCATCATCTGTAAAATGTGGATAATGATACCTACTTCTTTGGATTGTTGAAGGGATTGAAGAAGGAAGTGTGTGTAAAGCACCCTGACACTGGTCTAGCGTTTAGTAGATGTCCTAAAATGGTAACTATTGGGTTGATGCCAGTGATTAAGGTGGAAGAAGAGGAGGAGGTATAGGGAGGAGGAAGGGGTTAGGGGAGAAGCAAGGGGCTCCTTCTCTCATGTCTCTACCTTTCACGGAGATGATATGCAAGAAACACTTCCTGGAAGATGAAAGCAGCAGAGTCAGTGAATCATGGGAGAAAGGCTCATGGACCAAATAAATTCTGGCCCAGAAACTAAACAGAAACAAAGATGTGACTTTGTATCTGGAAGCTGATGTTAATGGCTGTGTGAAACGCCAAAGAACAAAGCCAGCTCTGCAGAGCTGGCCACAGGCTATAATGCACATGGTTCTCTGCTTCCTTCCTGAGGATCAGAGCTGGCTAAGTGACCTCTTGACTGGAGCCCCTCTTTGCAAGAGGCACATGCCAGCCGAGGCTGAGGTCTCTGCAGCTCCTGTCTAGGCACTGCTGACAGCTCCTATAAGGAAACCCAAGGAAGTTCCAGGATTCCAGGAGCTGTTGTTCCTGTTTGTTCTCCAAGGTTTTACACAAAATAGCTACCATTTATAAGCACCTCCTATGTATTGAGAAGAGTGCTGGGTGCCTTACATATAACATTTCTAATCTTTACACGTATAATATTTACCCCGTATTTCAGATGAAGAAATTAGAGGCTACGAGAGGTGTTATGATTTGCTGAAGGTTCCTTAGTAGTAGGAGGGAGAGCAGGGGTTCAAACTCAGGTCACTGTGACTACACAGCTCATGTTTTTAATCACTCTGCCAGGACACCTACCTAACCCAAACTAGGGGGCCTCAGAGACAGAACTTTGTTAGAGGTCCTAACATGACAACACTCTTCCATTGTCAATGCTTCCTCCCTCCCCTGGAGGTAAGTCCTCCCTGAGACTTTGATGTCTCCATAGCAGTCAGCATGGGAGCACCATGTCAGCCAGGACCATCAAATACAGAAACATCTTAAAGCCAAGAGGGAACTGAAATTAAAAGAAGAAAGAACATACCCTGAGCCTTCAGAACTTAATGCAGAAAGTAAAGCAGAAAAAAAAAGGAAGGAAAAGAAAAAAAAACAATATGAAAAATCATCATCTATTCTAAGTGTAATTTTCATGACTTTGAAAACATTCAATGACTGGACTGTGGGCCTGGAACAGAGAGAGAGGTTTTGCATGGATTTATGTGGGTGTGGCCTCCTTTCTATATGTGGAAAGGGGCTGCTATGGATTGCACATTTTTTTGTCTCCTTCCCAACTTGATGGTGGAGAGAAAGTACATGCATAGAAAAAACCTTTTTAGGAGACCAAGAGACGTAATCACAGAAAAGGTCATGTGGCCTGCACAAGACCACCAGTATGGGAAATTATCTTTCATCTTTTCTGTATCCATACCCCTAGTTGAAGCCATTTGACAATTATCCAAACTAATGAGTCAATCAAGCAAATACAGTCAATTCCCAATATCTGTGTGAATATCAAATCTTCCCTGCTGTTCTGCACTCTCACCAAGCACATGCACCAGCTCTCTGCCCACCAGCTGTGGTGCTGGAACCAGGTTTCCTCGTCCACCCCAGAAGCTTGTGGGTGGGGTCTCAGCCACCTCTACTGCCATGTGTCAGGAGAGTAAGGGAATGTCTGGCACTGGGAGACTAGGAAAACAGGAGAAGTACTTGCAGGAGGGAAATGCTGTCAGGTTTAGTTCAACGGGAATGAGAAAATGGCAAAGGCTAATGAAGGTGATTTGGAAGTAGGGGAGGTGAGATGGGCTTCGTTGGGATGCGATGGGAGAGGCCCTAGGAAGACTTGTTCTAATAGAAATCCCTCAACTAATGTCATCATCAGGTATTAACCAGGCTTAACACATTATTCCTGGCCCAAATGCAGACCATACAATGATTTTTAAAAATCTTATATGACACCTTTCATATAATAGAGTACAAATAATAATTTTTATAAGAAGTGATAATAATGGCTTTGATTATTTTTACCTGATATTGGGAACTTCTTCTTCTACTATCATATCAGCAAGAAGAAAATACTGTTTTGCAATTAAGAAACGATTTATCACTGACTCTCTAACCTGGGGGAAGAAATCAGCTTATTTAAAATGTTATTATTTAAACTTCATAGTTCACTCTCCACACTCTAAGTTTTTACCCTAATGTCATTTCAGTGTCCCCCCAATCCTCCAGCCCAACTGTTACTTTCCTCTGCAATGCTGGTCTCCTCTTGCTGTAAACCCTCTAGCTTTCTGTACTAGACTGTAAGCTCCCTAAAGTCAGGGGTTTTCCTGTTTTGCTTACTGCAATATTGGAGTTCCTGGTAAAGTTCCCGGCATATAAGATGGCAAAATTTTGCTGAATTAATGAATTAACCGTTACAAAAAATAGGGCCAGTCTCAAAACACACATACTTAAGAACTGATTCTTAAGTTATTCCCTTATTCAGAATGATTCACTTCTTAATTCCAGAGGACCTCTGGCTGGGCGCGGTGGCTCACGCCTGTAATCCCAGCACTTTGAGAGGCCAAGGTGGGTGGATTGCTTGAGCTCAGGAGTTCAAGACTAGCCTGGGGCACATGGCAAAACCCCATCTCTACAAAAAATATAAAAATTAGCCAGGCATGGTGGTGTGCACCTGTTGTCCCAGCTACTCGAGAGGCTGAGGTGGGAGGATGGCTTGAGCCTGGGAGGTGGAGGTTAGAGTGAGCTGAGATCACACTACACTACTGCACTTCAGCCTGGGCGACAAAGCCAGCCAGCCCCCTGTCTCAAATATATAAAAATAAATAAATAAATAAATAACTTCTTAAGTCATTTTTTAAAATAATACATGAGCCACAGGGTAGATACACTGGATGGGGAAAATGCACTGTAGTCACTGTAGCATTTGTGGCAAGTTAAGTTTATTGAAGGAAGGAAGGAAAGAAGGAAACAAAAAAGGAAGGAAAAAGGACAAACAAAAGGATGTTTCAGCTTTAATTTTTAGTTTTCTAGTGCATAAGGGCAGTTAGTATATGGTTTAAAAACTTTTGTTTTTTTTCTGATTACAAAGGTAATCATTGTAATGCAATGCAATATTCAAATATTAGAAAAAACATGACTTAGAAATTGAATCCCTTATAATTATGACCCATTAAAAGATAACCGCTGATAATAAACCAGAACATAGCCTAGTTGTTTCATATATTTGAAAGGTGATGATAGTTGTCAATCAATTATATATTTGTGTTTATGAGGAAATTTATGCAAGCTAAGTGGCTTGCATAAGCTCACATAGATACTTAAAAGAGTAGAGGACTTTCCACCTTAGGGTGCTGGCTTTTTTCTCCCTATGAAGACAGTTTTATATGATTTTTCTTACCTGCTGGAGGTACTTGGCTACTATGGCCCTATGGGTGTCTATGTGTTCCTTGGTTTCTATTACATTTCTGTCTCGTAACCGTTTCTCATAGTCCTAAAATTAAAAAGAGGCAATGATTTTAAAGCACTCTCTGGGGCTTTTCTTAAGATCAGGGAATTATTTATCACATATGATTTAAGTTATAAATTGTGGTTTTAAATATTTCTTCCACCTTCTTCCTAACTTTTGGTTCAGAATTGGTCTTTGATCCAGTAACCAGGATTCTGAGACAGGTGGCTGAAATGCCTTACTAGTAGAAGAGAATTCTGTGTAGTAGTTACAAGTTAAAACGTTAAGTCAGGAAGAAATAGAGACCACAGAGAAGCTCTTCCAAGCAACTTAGCCAAAGCTCCTGCTTAAGTTTTGCCTTTTCTATTTTAAGTAAAGTTTCAGTTAAAACATTACCATAATCATAAAACATCTGGCTGTAGCTGAGTCAGGTCATCTGCTTGGAGGACAGTGATGCATACATTTGGCTTTGTCTGCTCAGGCCTCTCCCCTTTTCTGTCAACAAAATTATGTGTGTGCCCTGGGAACTGCTATGTTCTCCTCTAATCCCACTCTCTGGTCACAGTTGAATGCCTGGTAGTGGTACCTAACTCAGGCTCGGGGGACACACCTCTGCTGGCTGAAGATACTCGATGTGAACTTGTATGATGTTGGTGACCATGTGGTCAAGTAGAGAAAACCTGTCTGCAAAGGAGGAGCATGATGCCAACACATCAAAGAAGCTGAGAGAGGATGGAGAAGGGTCCTGGCAGCAGGCCAGGCACAGATGCACTCTTGCCATTCACACGTTTTTAGATATTTAATGCTATTTTAAGATTTCATCATCCAGTAAACTCCCCTTGGTGCCTAAGGTAGTTCAAAATTGGCTTTTATCTCCTGTGATCAAAGTCCAAACTAATACAGAGAAGAACCAAATAACCAACCATATTCTTCAAGAATAGTTTTGGCATGAAAAATATTCCTGGTACTAATTCCTGATGGCTCTCCATTTACCTTGTTAAGTATTAACAAAAGTGCATGTGTCTACAGCTCATGAAAAGCAGGGAAAAAGAAAAACAAAGTGCATGCATCTGGTTTCACTGGCCTGCCCCACCTACACAGGCCTGTTACCTGCAGTTCCTCAAAGGCTCCTCCACCTCACACGTGGAGGTGCGATCTGCCCTCCTCTGAGTCTTTGTTCCTCCTGCTGCCCTTGACCAGGATGAATGCCCAGCCCTGTTCCTTTACCTCCTTCCTGCCCCACCCATCCCATGGCTATTCAGATCCTATCCCTCTAGTTTTCTCTTTAGTGCTTTACCAGTGTGCTGAGTACACGACACTTAGTAAATACTACATTAAAATGGAATTGAATTCCTGACTAAGGCATTCAATAATTAGCCATATTAATAATTAACTAGCCATATTATTAGCCATATTTACCCCTAAGATATTTTTCAACCCTACAATTCTAATTGTACGCAGTTCAGTTGACTCAGAATCCTGGTTACTGATTAGTTTATATATCATTATATTGAGGCGGAGAGATTATTTAAATGGTGAATTCAAGAAAAAGCATGGAAAGGTTATGTATAAAAGTGAAATAAAATAGAAACCCCTATTGCTAGGGACAACATAACAAAAACAAAATACATATACAGTAGTATACCTAACAGCACAGCAGGTACTTTGTTATTTTATTAACCCCTCTGTGGCAGTTTCTTACCTGGAATATCTTTTCCGTAATTTCTCGGTCATAGACTGGAACTTGCTTATAATTTCGGAATTCTGGCACCTCTTGGCTTCTAAGATGAAGAAGCCTAAATCGTTTGGACCTATTTAATTCTTGATCTGAAACAAAGTTAAACTCCTGTTGCAGCTGCTCCAGTCTAAAGAAATCAGGGACATAGGATTCACCACTGGTAGCAACCTATAAAAAATGGAAAATGCAAAACTCCAGATGACAGTCAGATCTCATCCAAAGAAACTTGGCATTGAGTGTCAAGGAACATTTAACAGTTTTAGATTAAAAGACTTGAAAGACAAAATACTTTAAAATATAATAATAACGAGTCACATGCTATTATGTTCATTTAGTAGCTATAAACAATACCACAAACCATTTTCCAAACAATAAAAATTATATGTTTCACTTTTGGTATTCATGCTTCCCTAGTAGTGTTATTATGCAAATATACAGACTGAAAAAGAAGGGATTTGTGCCAGACTACAGTGTATTACTAGGTGCCTACTAGAAATAAGATTACCCATATACATATCGTATATAAAATCGAATATATGACTTTTTAATGTCATGCACATATGCAGATAAAGGCCTCAGAGGCAGCTGGTCAGCTCTACTTGGCTCCACAGCCATGCTTTCCTGACCCTGAATAGCACCTCACAGCCTTGATCATTGAGAAAAGTTAGCCAGAGATGGATCGAGCCCAGCCAGCCTCCAAGGCCCCTGTGCATTGTCTCAAGAAGGCCAAGTCTGACACCTCTGAGAAGCTGAGCAGATGTGGACTGCACCTCACCCAGGTGCTGCCTGCCTCTCTGCTTGGTGCTTTGCTGGCTGTAACCTCCTCCTGAGCAGAGGGAAAGCCAGTGCCCCAAGATGTGCTGGGGCCTTGCATGGGAAAGGCAATCCTGGTTCATAACAAGAGACCAGTCAAGAAGGCAATCCCCGTTTTGTTCTTTGGTGGGAAAACATATAGTTAAAAAGAAAATAAAGAAAGTGACGTGTCTATTGAAATGTGATTTGAAAACTTTACGTGGAATAGACTACATTTTAGGTAATATGACCCAATCTTCCTAATATTTCTATTAGGCGCACTAAGGTGTATCATGTTGAAGGAGAGTTTATAAAGATAAAAGTCAGAATAAACCAAGGTTTGTTATGGGACTCGGAAAAACTAGAACCAAAATGAAAATGTTCATACCGGCTACAATTATCCTATTGATAAACACATACTGACAGCCATGATCATAAGGATGTGTTGCTAGGGCTACCCTCTGGATTTACCTACTTGTTTATTATGGTTTTGTGTGAATAATGAAGTTGCCAATAAAACCAATTGTATTTGATACCAAGAAAAATAAACTAATGTTCCAATTTATTTGTAAATTCACTGAAGAAAGAATTTTGAATATTATGGTAGATATGAGCAATTTATCTGGTAAATACTTAAGTGAAACCTAAATGATAACTAATTAATCAACAACAAGAAAACAAAACAAATTTTCCCTAAAATGCCCCATCAGTGCTTTAAGTTGTTATGAAAAAAGCAAGTGTCCTGAAATCAAATCAACTTGTTAGCTGAGTGACCTTAAGCAAATAACGCTGAGTTTCTGAACTCAGCTTCCTCTCTGGAGAAGGGAAAACAAAACCTTTAGGAGTTTTACAGAGGTTGGAGGTAGGAGTGACAACAACAACAATATTTACTGCTCACAAATTGTGTGCCCAGATAAAGGGATTTTGTTTGTTTGTTTGTTTGTTTTTGAGATGGGAGTCTCACTCTATTCAGACTGGAGTGCAGTGGCAAGATCACAGCTCACTGAAGTCTGAACCTTGTGGACTCAATTGATCCTCCCACCTCAGCCTCCTTAGTAGCTGGGACTATAGGCGTGCGCCACTGTGCCAAGCACATTTTTACATTTTTTGCAGAGATAGGGTTTCATCATGTTGCCCAGACTGGTTTCGAACTCTTGGGCTCAAGCGATCCTCCTGCCTTGGCCTCCCAAAGTGCTGGAATTACAGGCATGAGCCACTATGCCCAGCCGAGCTAAGTGTTTATCTGCAGCTGTTCATTTCCTCATGACCGCACTATGACAGCAGCACAGGGCTTAGAAGCACTGAATACTTGCCTGGGTCCCATAGCCAGGCAAGAAGCAGAGCTGCAATTCAAACTTGGCATTCAACCCAGCACCCATGTGCTTAAACAGTATTGTGTAGGAGAAGACAGTGTAAAGGAAAATTGTGTAAAAGGCCAAGTCAAGAAATGGCGTGTGTGCCTCCTGCTACATACCGAGATTAGCTGCATCAAAGGGGCATTGTTGGGGTCATTTGGGTCAAGCTTGGACTCTGCTGCCCACTTGGCCAATTTTTTCATGTCCGTCAGTCCTGATGTGCCAATAGATGAGATGGCATCTGCTTTCTTCAAAGCACTGAAAAGAACAGTTGATTCCATGAGACTGACTTGACCACAGAACAGTTTGCATCAGGACCTCAAGTTCTAGAGACGGCATCACTTAAGGAAGCTATTATCCTCCATGAGAGAAAATGTTATCATAAGGAAGGATTTTGTCATTTTTCTTTACATGATGATGGCTATTAAACATATTATAAGGACAATAAAGAAAAAGGAATGGAAGGACTGCAGATATGACTAATTCCTACAACTCTGTCCAGTGCATAAAAGTGCCCCTCAGTCCCTGGATTCTGGCCAGTGAAGAGGAGCCTCTGTATCTGGTGCTGGAAGCCCACAAAGCCTCACATCCCAGGCCGCTGGGGCCCACTATAGCTGAGGACAAACCAAAAGAAAAAGAAACAAAACCAACTCTTTTTTTTTTGAGACAGCCTTGCTCTGTCGGCCAGGCTAGAGTGCAGTGGTGCGATTTCAGCTCACTGCAACCTCCACTTCCTAGGTTCAAGTGATTCTCATGCCTGAGCCACCCAAGTAGCTGGGATTGCAGGCATGCGCCACCATGCCCAGCTGATTTTATTATTTTTTTTTACTAGAGATGGGGTTTTGCCATGTTGGCTAGGCTGGTCTCAAACTCCTGATCTCATGTGATCTGCCTGCCTCGGCCTCCCAAAGTATTGGGCTTATGGACCTGAGCCACCACGCCCAGCCTAAAACCAAGTACTAAACAACGAACTTAAGCACCAGCTTTGGACACATGGAAATCAAAGGAAGCCACAGTAGTCAGCAAGGTTGAGCTGGGGCTTTATTAATAGTCCTGCGTATCTTGTTACTCACATTGTGTTTTACCTTCTATCCTGAGGAGTTGAAAGCTTTACTCCCCAGGAGATTTTTCTAGCACTAAACACAAGTGAAATGAATGCAGACATCTTACATTCAAAGGCATAGTAAGGCCTCCACTGGAAGTGGCTTCTAACTTAGAAAGCACATAGCAGCATCTCCTTGTGGTTTTTATCACATGGACATGTGCGGTCGTTATGGGGATTGAGGGCATCAAGGGAACTAAACGAGCCCAATTCTGTTTTTCCACAAGTTGAACATGACAGCCTGTGACTTGCAAAGTGTCTTTTTGATGATCACAATGAATCCTTTTATTTTAGAGATGAGGCACCTGAGGCCTGGAATGGTGAAATGATTGACTGTAGACACATCTACTGGGGAATGACAGAGAGAGGCTCTGACAGAGGAAGACCCGGGCCACGGGCTACCACAATCTAAGCTTCAGGGACAAGCATCAAACACAGGGAGGGGCTGGCCTAGGGTGAGGCCCAGAGTGCCTTTCTTCTGTTCTGAGTAGAGACTCAAGGATATAGCGATCAAGGGAGGAGACTGGAGAATGGGGACTTTCATGTAAACAGCAGATCCTACACCAATCATCATTAGCAACAAACCTTTACTAAGGGCCAAATATATACAACTGTGATGCTGTGCATCTCCCCCGTCTGTAAAATAGGGGAGAGAATACCTCCTAGAGTTACTGTGAAGATTAAGTTCTTTTCACTGTATCTAATACCGATAAACACTTAATATTTCTTAGGCTATTAATATTTTAATTTTTTGGACTAGAGGTTATTATAAAACATTTTTTGTTTTTACCTTAAGAATAAAAAACTCTTGAAAATACTGGCACCTGACAATAAAAGGAAAGAATATGATATTGCAGGCTTTCTTTCCCCTTGGGTATCTTCAATGATAGCACTAACATTGCTCAGCAATTTACTCTTGCCATGTATTACCTCCGAAATCCGATGTTCTGCTGTGACAATGGAGGAATTAAAGGTATCCCGTTTTCTCCAATGGCCCATGCCACACTATGAGACACTTTCCCTGAGGTCATCAGAGTCAGCTGGTTACTGCCATCAGCTTCAAATGAGAAGGGCAGTCCTAGGGAAACAACAGATTAAACAGGCTGCTGTTTAGAAAGAGGGACTGAGCCTAGTCCTGGCAAGAAAGCAGATAGTAGACAAATGGAACTTGGAGTGGGTGGGGGTGATGAAGATGGAGCACATGATTCAAGCCAGTGTCACTGAATTTCTTCAGGTGATGATGCTGACAGCTGCTCAGCTCTGTCTCTGATGGCAGAGAGTAGACATTCTCATGACGCACTCTCGAGTGGGTCCACCTGCTTCACAGCTTTGTGACCTTGGACAAATTAGTTAACTTCTCTGAGCCATAGTTTTTAATGTATAAATCAGGGATACTAAATAGCACCTTCTTTGCAGAGTTATTTCAAAGACATTTATTTACTTAGTCATTCAAAATACTTATTTGAGCTTCTACTTCATGCCAGGCACTATTGCAGGCACTGAAGATAGCGCTAAAGAAGCAAAACTGGTAAGAATCCCTGTTCTAAAAACTGAGAAAGAAAAGAACTTCTGATCTCATGGGGTGTATATTTGAGTCAGGGAGAGAAGCAATACTAAGAGAAATAAGAGAAATACTATGTTAGAGACTGTATGTAAGCATGTTAGTATACTAAGAGAAATACTTAGGATGTTAGAGACTAGTATGCAAGTGCTAAAGAGAAACAAATTAGGGAAGGTATATAGAAAATTTGTGCTTTCGAGAGTGGAGAGGGGATAAACTTTTAGAAGGGGTGGCCAGGAAGGCCTCAATGAAGGCGACTTTTGAGTAAATGGCTGAAGAAAATGAGGAAGTAGAGGTAGAGGTGTATTATTTTGGGAAAGAGCATTACTGGCAGAAGGAACAAGTGCAAGCACCATAAGACAGAAGTGAGGAACAGGAGTTAAATAAGTTAATATTTGCAAAGCACTTACACAGTGCCTGGCAAATAGTGATCACACAACACATGTTAATTATTACTAAGCTGTTGTGGCTACAGTAAACTCTCACTGATTTGGCCTCTACCAATGGGAATTTAATGGTAAAAACGCTCTGGGCAGTTATTTAATCAACTAAAGGAGAAGATTTTCAAGCATTAAATGAAGTAACTCTAGATCTTTCCTTCATATTGAACATCCTATCTTGATCTTCAAAATAACCTTATAAGACATTAAAGGAGCTATTAATAGATCCATTTTATAAATGAGGAAAATGATAATGCAGAGAGGTTACATGACTACCAGAGTCTCACAGCTTGCCAATATCAGAGCTGGAACTAAAACCTAAGTCTCTAGACCTGAGGATTGGATTTGGCCTCAAATAAATAATGCAAATAAAGTTCCAGATATAAGTCACAATAAAAAAACAGACACATGAGGAAGCAAGACACCATAAACAAGAGGCAACAGAATCAGACCAATAAGCAGATAGGTATTGGAATGATCAGATACCTAATATTTAAGAATATTTTAAATATATTTAAATAAATGAATGAATGAATGTATAAAAGAAATGATTGAGAGTCTGAGGAAAGGAAAAAAAAGCTGTCAGAACTGACCACACTGATTGGGAAAGAACTAAACATAATTTCCAGAGTTGAAATATACAGTAATTGGAAGGAAAAGCAGAAAGGATTAGTTCCAATAAGAAGAGACAGCCAAAAAGTGAATTCATGGCTTGGAGGACAAATTTAAAGGAATTATATAGATTGTAGCAGTGAAAGAAAATGACAGCAAAGGTAATAAAGAAAGGTTAAGAAACATGGAGGAAGGAGTGAGAAGATCCATCATATATCCAATTGGAATTATAGAAGGAGATGAGAGAATATTAATTAAAAATCTCCCCGTTATAATTATTTCAAACCTTTTGGGCTTATGAACAACACTGTGATGTACATTTTTATGCATACATCTTTGTCCTCATTTCAAATTATTTTCTTAGGAAAGATTCCTAGAAATAAAAGTAAGGCACCAAAGGTCATTTTCAAGGTTCTTAACTTACACTGCCAAACTACTTCTAGTTGCAGAGTTATATGCACTTACATTGTCACCAACAGTATATAAAAAGCAACTTGGCAAAAAGTTGCATAGCATCATTGTTTGAATTTGAATTTTTGATATCAATTTTATAATTCTATGGTTGTCTGGGAAGTGAAATAGATATATACACATTCAAATCTGACAATGAAACAGTGAACCATTGAAGATATTAGCTTTCTATACCACTTCCAACTCCCTCGTGGTCCAGTGTCACATGCTGATTACTGCTAAACTCCACTTCTTCAGTAGGAGCCCTTCCAGTGACAACAGTAGTCTCAGGAATAGGCAGAAACACTTCTGCTAGCAAGGTGGGACTACTGTGCCCAATAGTTTCATAGACCTGAAAACCAGAGAAGAGAAATAGCCAATAAAAACAGCAATAGTGTGCGCTCACGCTCAGATAATCCGTCCATGTTGTATTTGTGCTGGTCACTGTTCCAGCCCTAAGAGCTCATCTCAGTGTGGAAAGTTGAGTTGTGTTACTATGGTTTCCATGGAGATGAGCTTACAACTGTTTGTGGTCAAGTTGTTGACACCCAGCTTTCTTGCCTGGACTAATCTTCTGGGTAGGGAGGCTAATCAAAGTAGCAGGCAAGGATAATTGTTTTTATTCAACCAATATACAGCTTGCTAGGAGAATGGGCCTCCTCCTTTTCCAGGCTCAGGTTGTATTCAGACAGTAATGCCATCAGGAGGAATGGGTGGGACAGTAAGGACATGCCCCCAGATGGCTTATTACCTGCACCAATCTCCAAGTCAGTTGGAGAAGCTCCATATGCAGAAGCACTCCAGAGTGTTACGTTTTTAGTAAATCTATCAAGTTCTTCTCTGTCAGGCCTCATTTTATCTGTTAGCTGCTGAAACTCCAGATTTTTCTCAGACCTTCTCCTAGATGGAGCCAATCAGACCATCAGCAGCTCTGCTACTGATCACTGCAGTGTGTCTCATTATGATGCCATCACCATGAGGTGAAGGGCCCCACTGCAGGGCAACCATCGTTTCAGAATACACAATCCAGCCTCAGTTGGACCCTTGGCTCCATTCGATCCCCTGTATTCTTGGCACACTTCACTTTTGCAATATGACATAATATTCCACAGTTCTCCTGGCTTCTTTCCTGTGTTTTATTCTTTCTCTACATGAGGTCTCTGTGACTGGTTTACATTTTTTGAAAAATGCTGATTTTACTACTTTTATTTCCACTAATTAATCTTTATATTTTTCTTCTTATGTAATAGTCCCCCACTAGTTAATATTTTCCACTTACCACTTGAATGCACAAAGATGACACCATGGATCCTTTCCTCCAACCCTCCCTTACAGGGCATATGATCTGAACTTTTCTTTTTTGAGACGGAGTCTCACTCTGTCACCTAGGCTGGACTGCAGTATGGTGATCTTGGCTCACTGCAACCTCTGCCTCCTGGGTTCAAGCGATTCTCCTGCCCCAGCCCCGCAAGTAGCTGGGATTACAGGCGCCCACCACCATGCCTGGCTAATGTTTGTATTTTTAGTAGAGACAGGGTTTCACCATGTTGGCCAGGCTGGTCTCCAACTCCTGACCTCAAGTGATCTGCCCTCCTCGGCTTCCCCATGTGCTGGGATTACAGCCTGATCTGAATTCTTGTCCAGGAGTGAGGATGAAGTGGTGACTGGCTACTATCCTGGCCTTGCCTCCCCAGTATCCATCAGCTCACCTTTGCAAGATGACTGGCTGAGCATGGAGGGGCACTGGGTCAAAGACAAAGGCAGAAATTGTACAGGTACTGAATTCAGGACCCCAGACTTAATTTCGCTGTGAGCTATTCTAATAGGCAGGAGTTCAGAAGGAAGCCCGTAAGTGGCACACTTAAAACACACTCTCTAAATTCATCTTTATCAGTTAAAAAGGCAATATTTTGATGTATACTAAAAAGT
Organism: Nomascus leucogenys; assembly: GCF_006542625.1. Taxonomy (NCBI): domain Eukaryota; kingdom Metazoa; phylum Chordata; class Mammalia; order Primates; family Hylobatidae; genus Nomascus; species Nomascus leucogenys. Next base: position 69,580,287 of record NC_044400.1, read on the forward strand.
CTTTTATGGAAAATTTCAAACACACAGAATGCAGGAATAATAATATATCACAGACCTGTCACCCCCAGCTTCAATGATCACTATGTTATGACCATCTTATTTCATCTATACTGTCAACCATTCCCCTCCCTCCATTATTTTTAACCTAGACATCATTTTATCTGTAAATATTTCAATATGTATCTATAATAGATAATATTTTTAAAAAGCATAATTACAATACTATTTTTATAATAATTCCTTAATAACCTCAACTATTAGTAAGTTTCAAATTTCCTTGAGAGCCTCAAAAAATTCTGTAACATTTTGTTTGAATCAGGATCAAAATGTATTCCATATGTTGTAATTGACTGATATGTTTCTCAAGCCTCTATTAATTTATAAGTGATCCCTCCTTTTTTAAAAAAATGTTTTCTATATTTTTATTGGTTCACAACTCTGATGGGACAAGGAGTGCCATTTGTTGCTTGACCCAACACTCTTAAGAGCCTATAATTCTATAATCTTACACAGCTTAAATAACATGTAGCAGTTATCATTTATTGCACTGGAGACCTTGGTTTGACCTCTTAATTACAAACTCATTGGCATGAAGTCTGGTCCCAAGAAAATGGTGTGTTTTCTTTCATTTTGTTTGAAATGAAAGAAACCACAATTTTTTTTTTTTATTTTTTGCCAGAATTAATTGAGACAAAAATTTATTCAGACATCCTTTTGTAGGAAGCACAGGGACTTAAGGGACTTTTGGAGTGGTACCTTGTTTAATCTTCACCACAATCCTATGAAAGGCTATGAAAGGTGGTTTTTACTCCTCATAGGTGTTCCCTGTGCTGGTCACCATGCCTGGTGATGACCAATAAAACCTAAGTAATCACATAAAGGATGTTTCTGAGGACATCAGTGGAAGGCGGCTTATTCCTAGTTTCTGGTGCCACATTCCTAGCTGGTGCCTAGAGAGGAACTGAATGGGGGCTCTTGGTGCCAAGTCTGTAGGCAGAGGCAATCATGGACTCTAGGGAAATGGAGGGTTTGCTAGTTGGTGTTACTGTCTCAGGAGATATTTATCAGATTTTTTTAATGAGAAAAAAATGGATTCCATCTGACAAAGCCAAAAAATTCCAGAATTTCCCCAATCTTTATTTCCTACTCTCTTAAGATAGCAGAAGTTCTTTTATTTATTTTTTATTTTTTTTGGATACGGAGTTTTGCTCTTGTTGCCTAGGCTGGAGTGTAATGGAGTGATCTCGGCTCACAGCAACTTCCGCCTCCTGAGTTCAAGCAATTCTCCCGCCTCAGCCTCCCGAGTAGCTGGGATTACAGGCATGCACCACCACGCCCTGCTAATTTTCTATTTTTAATAGAGACGGGGTTTCTCCATGTTGGCCAGGCTGGTCTTGAACTCCCAACCTCAGGTGATCCACCCGCCATGGCCTCCCAAAGTGCTGGGATTACAGGGTGAGCCACTGTACTGGCCCAGAAGTTATTTTAAATGCTAGGAAGAAATGCTATTTTTAAAAATTAGGAAATGGGTACTTTGGGCTTTAAGTAGGTATTTATAAGTAGATCTCTGTATAATTTAGTTTCATTTTTGTTTTCTCTCAATGGTGCTGAGGGTTCTCAGGCCAAGTAATTCTTTGTTGTGGTGAGTTGTATGTTGTAGGATGCTTAGCAGCACCCCTGGCCTCCCACTAATATATAGGAGCCTAAAAAGCTGATCTTATGTAGGAAAAGAGTAGAATGATGGTTATCAAAGGCTGAGAAGGGAGGAGATAGAGGAGGAGGATGAAGAGAGGTTCATTAATGGTATAGAAATATAGTTAGAAGGAGTAAGTTCTAGTGTTTGATAGCACAGTAGGGTTACTATAGTTAACAATAACTTACCATATATTTCAAAATAGCTAGAAGAGAAGATTTAAAATGTTTGTAACACAAATGATAAATGTTTGAGGTAATAGATATTCTAAATACCCTGATTTGATCATTATACATTCTATTCATGTATCAAAATACCACATGTACCCCATAAATACATGCAATTATTATGTATCAATAAAAAAGTTAAAAAAAATCACAGAATATTGTAAAGGAACAAAATAAAAGTAATCACGTGTTTTGTTTTTCCCATCTAAAATGACAGCATGGAATCAGCATGTTTTTTCCCTGCAGACGTTTCTATATCTGTCATTTTGTCAGAGAAATAAAGCAAGGAAGATTTTTTTTTTAATGGGAATTCTCCTATTATAGTACCTATGGCTTTCTTCAGCATAGCACGAGATAACATATGTAAATATTGTGGTTCTGCAGTAGACACTTACTAAACATTTCCTAGAGATTTCCCAGTTTCACAGGCCCTGTCTCATTCAAGCCCTCGTTGTCTTACCTTTAGATGACCACACCTGTCTTCTTGCCTCATGCAACCCGTCTTCCCTGCAGCCTCCAGCTGACTTCCTACCAGCCCTCAACCACCTGCACACACCTGACCTTTCCAACTGCACACAGCAGGGCTTTCTGGGATCAGCAGTCTGACTTGCTGTAATCCAGTTTAAAGCATGGCAAGTAAGATGTATGTGAAAACATCTGTTTTGGACTTGGGTCTGTAAAGAACCAACAGCAACCACAAAAGTGAGGTAGGCGAGGGTAAACAAGGACACTTCTCCAAATATGACTGTTATTCCCACTCTGATAGAGGAGGTATTCCTCAGATGAGCCAGAGAAATTAGGAAAGGCCCTGAGAAGAGAAGGCTGAGCCATCACCAAGTAGGTTAAAAGGAGAATTTCCCTATCTCAATCCACATGCCAGGAATACAAAAGCTTAACAGGATTGACTAATAAGGAAAAATGATAATGTTAAAAAATTTAAAAGGCACCCAGCAATATTATACCACTGTTGTTAGTTGTTTTGGTGTTGAGAAGATGCATGTAGGATAAAGTTACATATGCGAATGACACAAAAATGAAGGCAAAGCTTTTTAAATTTCTAAGCCAAATTTCATTTAAAAAACCTTACACATTTATTTTGGAAAGGCCTCCAAAGCCAAGATTTTCAAGACCTTTCTGGAAGGACTGTGGCCTGGCTCCAACTCCCCTGTCCCATGAAGTCCAATCTCATCCTTCTCTTGGGGCCAACTTTTTTTTTTGAGACAGGGTCTCACCCTGTCTCCCAGGCTGGAGTGCAGTGGCATGATCATGGCTCATTGCAGCCTCAAACTCCCAGGCTTAAGCAATCCTCTTGCCTCAGCCTCCCAAGTAGCTAGGACTAGAGGTATGTACCACCATGCCCAGCTAATTTTTTAAAATTTTTGTAGAGATGGGGTCCCGCTAGGTTGCACAGGCTGGTCTCAAACTTCTGGGCCCAAGCTATCCTTCCATCTCAGCCTCCCAAAGTGCTGGGATTAGAGGTGTGAGCCACTGTGCCTGGCCCAACTCTGATTCTCCCCTTTTCACTTCAAGTTAAACTGTCATCAAGCTCTGTGGATTCCACCAATTCTGGCTGCAATCTTAATTAATTCCTTCTTCCTATTTCTACTGCCAGGCCCTGAGCCCATCCCCTCACTTCTGGCTTTCTGTGCCAGCCTTTGGACTTACCTTCTGCTTGTAGAACTGCCTTGGCATTCTTATCTCAAGCCTGGCTAGAAGCTCTGAGCCTTATGGTTACAAACATGCAAGAAATCAAACATCACAGTCTACACTGCTCCTTTCAAAGGTCGTTAACATCTATGCACCAGTGAGTATTGATTCTTTGTAGCTCTTCCTTATATCCTAGCTGGACTGAAACTCCTGAGGCAGGGTCCTATGTGCCCCTCTGTATACATGGCTTCCAATTCTCCACAACACCCTGGCTTAGATACTCAGTTGGCTTTTCACAATCAAGCAGAAAACATTGACCGCTTGGTTGCTGAGTTATCAGTTGATGCATTATAGTTTTGAAAATCTTAGAACTTTTTCTGAAATATACTATGCTTTAAAGTTAAGAATTTGATAGCATTGGCATTAACAGATGTATTTTAGGTGAGTTTTTCTACCCTCCTAAAGTTGCCAGTAATTCTTCCCTAGTTTAAATCTAGCAATCATATGGAAAATTTCCAAATAGCATAGTACTTACTATGACTAGAGACTTGAAATACAGTATCTCCTGGATTAATTTCATCTGTAGTCACTACTCAGTCTTAAAAAACTATGCCATTATGCCATTGTGATATGAGATTTGGGCAGTTATCAAATCCCTTTAAATAGCTTAAGAACTTAGTCAAAACTCCCTTAATTTATAATTTTTTAAAAAATTACAGGATTTATTTTTAGGACGAAGCTTATTGCCTAGGAATATATTCTGGATAATATTCTGGGTAACTTTGCTTTTTTATTTAAAAATTTATTTCATAGTATTGTCACATTGGTTTTTCAAAAATTATTTTGACTATAACATCCACAGCAAGCTAATATTCAAGGCAATAAGCAGGAGATAGTATTGAAGGCTTTGTTTACATTTTAGAATATATGTGAAATAAAATACTGGTGTGCTGTGGGAGACAGAAGATAGTCTCTCCCTCTAAAGTAATTCAGAACATTCAGAAGTGCCCATAGTGGGAGTGTGTTTCACAGGCTGCCTGGGTAGTCTGAGCTCTCACTCATCAGTGGAGGCATGGCTGGGCACCTGCAGGAGGGGAGGCCTTCTTGCCTTCTCTCCCGTCTTTCTGAGTCTGCCAGCAGATGTCTCCTGGCCCACTTCCTCTCCTTCCTGCCTGCCTCGTTACTGTCTTCTACTCTTCCTTCTAGCTCTCTATCTGGTCTTCTTATGTTAATCTTGGTCTTCCTGATACCAGCTTTTCCTCTGTAGGGGAGGAACAGGAAGGATGAGTTGATGATGGAAGTCAGACTAGGAAGCAGAACTCTGAATACTGACGTCTTCACTATTGATGCCTGTAGAAAGGGAGGGACTCCTGTGGGCCCCTGCAGTTCTTCCTCTATTCAGGGCAGGTGACAGAGGAGCAGCAAGTGTGCTTCCGGAGTTTGCATTTCTTTACTTTCTCAGTCAAGTTTTAGTCTTAGTTTAGACAATGTTTTGTGTGCAGTAAGTCTTACTTTAAAATTTAAGTGAATGTGTTCAAGGGCACAGCAGACAGGTTAATGTGGGAGGCAGTGAAGATGGGAGGCTTCAGAATTCAACTCTACCTAGCAAGGCATTCAGATTTTAAATGTTCCATCCAAATGGAAAGGAATCCCTGCAGGGAATCCCTGGCTAAGAAAGGCTGCTCTTAATCTGTTGTTAGTGGTATATAGTGTAATACACTTTATCATTTAAACATATCTGAAATTGAATGGTGTCTTCCAGTTGTGATGATGTACATAGTTTAAGTGGCTCAAATAATCATGCATCCCAGTGAGTGGCGATGAGATGAAGAGATTAGCTGAAATTCAGGAAGTAGGATAACAGACCCCACTGACACTGCCAAGAGGACAGAGGAAGAGAAGCCCTTCAAGTGTTCCAGGTCATCAGCCTCTGCAGAAGCCCCAGAGGAGATGGAATAGAGAGTCCACGTGGACCCCACAGGGAGGGCAGGGACCTCACAGGGGCTGTGTCCAGCAACCACGTATCTGAAGGCTGCCCCTGCTCTCCTTTCCCATGCAGAGTTGGGCAACTCTCTACTTTTACCTTCAGAGAAAATCACCTCATTTCATTCTCTGTGTTCATTCAGAGTTATAAATCAAGGAAGAAGTAAACATTAATAGAAATTATTTTCCATCAACCATCATTCTCAAGAACTATTGCAAGGACAAAAAACCAAACTCCGTATGTTCTCACTCATAGGTGGGAATTGAACAATGAGAACATGTGGACACAGGAAGGGGAACATCACACACCGGGGACTGTTGTGGGGTTGGGGGAGGGGGGAGGGATAGCATTAGGAGATATACCTAATGCTAAATGACGAGTTAATGGGTGCAGCACACCAACATGGCACATGTATACATATGTAACAAACCTGCACGTTGTGCACATGTACCCTAAAACTTAAAGTATAATAATAATAAAATTTAAAAAAAAAGAAAGTATTTTCCACTGGTTGATATTCAGAAAGGGAATTTTCAGGCTTAAGAAAATCTCAGGTTTTCACCAAACCTCCAACTCCAATCCCCTTTCTAAAACCATTTTTTACTTGCTTTCTCCTCTCACTCATATTATGTTTAAGTTAGCAGCCAAAAGTTTTTTTTTTTTTCAAGTTTCAGAATACACAGACATTTAAAAAAATTAGATGGCATTTTAAAGAGTTATATGAGTGACAAGACTAACCTAAATTCTAAAGTTCTAAAATTTCAAGAAAAAAATTTCAGCTGTGCAGATATCAATCCTGTTATCAGTACAGCAAAGGAATTTTGCTTGAGTCTTGATGCTTGGTGCTTTGTAAATGAGGACCACCCCTGCCCTCACCCACCCCCAGATCACAGATTAAAAGGTACAGGACAAAACTGCCACAGGCTCTGGAGGAATTCTAAGCCAAGGCAGTTGACCTTGGGTGCCCAGTGCCGGCCCTTTCAGTTCTGCCTCCCATTTCTTGGCACCCCCTCCTCTCTTTCCATGCAGTTCTGTGCTTCCTTCCCACTGTCAAAAGAACACATCCCAGCTGTCATGAACGTCCTCTACAGGTTGTAGAAGGTTTTTAACTACTGAGGTCTAGGCGGGGCTTGATATTCAAAATACTGAACAATACACAGTACTGAACCCACCTCCTGGGTTCATTAGAAGAGCTGCCCACCACACCTTGGGAACAAGACCCTGGAGGCAATGGCCTTGGTCAGCCATCCCCTTTAATTGGTCAATTGTGGGAAGGTCCAGGGGTCTTTGAAGTGGGGCTTATGTGGCCAGGATGGCATCTGGGAAGGTCATGGCAGCAGCTACTTATCAGTCAGTACAGAAGTATGTAAATATTTTATTAATTATACAGCCGTGATGGTACCTGCAGACTTTGTCAGTTGTACTCACTAGGAATATAGTTATAGCCACTAGGTAGTGGCTACCTGAAGTACTGTATTGAGAAGAGTTCTAAAATTATATTCAGGCTCAGTGGGAAAACACAACAAAAATAGCACCATCAATTATTGCTTTCTGGCAAGGGTGGTGGAGGGGAGTGAGGAATTTCTGCCTAAGTGATGGATGAGGATCTGTGATTTCTGCCTGGCTGGTGGTGGGGAAACAAGGGCATGCATGCCACAAAGCTGCAATCCTAGTTAACAAGCCTGTTAGGATCATAAGAGAGACCTGTTAGCATTGTGGGAGAAGAGTCACCAAAAGAACAAGCAAGACTGAAGACATTGTAATGGGTTAAATAGCATCCTCCACATATTGATGTCCACCCAGAAACTCAGAATGCAACCTAATTTGGAAATGGGGTCTTTGTAGATGTCATTAATTAAGATGAAGATAAGGTCATATTAGATTAGGGTGGGCCCTAAATCCAATAAGAGTGTTCTTATAAGCGACAAAAGAGGACCCACAGAGAAAGATACAGAGAAGGCCATGTGAAGATGGAAGCAGAGATTGGAGTTATGCTAACACAAACCAAGGAACTCTAAGTGCCAGGAGGAGCTGGAAGAGGCAGGGAAAGATACTCCTGTAGAGCTTTTGGAGGAGTATGGCCCTGCTGACACCTTGATTTCAGTCTTTAGGCTTCCAGAACTGTGAGTAAACACATTTCTGTTGTTTTGAAGCCACCAAGTTAGTGGTTCCTTGTTATAGTTTAGTTTCCCCAGGAAACTAAAATAGACTCAAATAAATATATTGCTAACGGTGGGATTTAGGCTAATGGGGAGATTTATTAATTTTGGGGGGATCCTAGCACCTGTATCTTTCCCACATCATAACCTCCTGTGATTGTGGCATAATTGATTTCTCTGTTGTATTACGCTAGAGTCCTTGTAGAGGGTGATGTTGAAATATGTCTTCAATGAATGAGCTGGAGATCTCCCTGTGCCCCACTCCCTTCAGCACCCCTCTCCCATCTCAAGGCAGACACTCCAGGGCACTGTGGCCAGAGTTATTCTGCCAGAATTTTCAGTAGGTGAGTTGAGGAACAGATCTCTTTCTTCCAAGACTTTAAGAACAAATGTGCCAAGGAAGAGGCTTGAGACTCTTATCAAGACATATGTATAACCAATGGATGATTTAAAATCATCTCACACCCATAATGAACAAAAAATTATTGGGGCAGTAACTATAATAATAATTATTATTACTATTGTTTTGAGACAGAGTCACACTCTGTCGCCTAGGCTGGAGTACAGTGGCGTGATCTCAGCTCAATTCAACCTCCACCTCCTGGGTTCAAGAGATTCTCCTGCCTCAGCCTTGTGAGTAGCTGGGATTACAGGTGCCCGCCAGCACACTTGGCTCATTTTTTTTTTGTATTTACAGTAGAGATGTGGTTTTGCCATGTTGGCCAGGCTGGTCTCGAACTCCTGGCCTCAAGTGATCTCCCCACCTTGGCCTCCCAAAGTACAGGCATGAGCCACAGTGCCCGGCCAGTAACTATAATTAAAATGTGTACCTGAAGTGTTAAACTCTCCGGCCAGTTGACTATTTGCAAATTGAAAATCTGCCCAAAGTGAACTCGGAAGTCTGCTCCTAGTGGCCGACTGACTGTCCTGGACACCTCCTTGTTGTTGAAGAGCACTTTTAAATACACTGAGCGCTTCTTTACATCCTCCCTTCTCGAGACCTCCGCTCTGCAAAAGGAGACCGTTCACAGGTGGAGTTAGTAATAATTTACTAAGATCACCAAAATATATGATAAATAAGAACTGAACAGAACAAGACACACTGCAGGCAACTCTCCCAATCATGTCAGCCCTCATTTAACCAGAGGAGCCACACGTCTTGCAGAGTAGTATAGAATTTATGGAGAAGCCATTAATAGACACTCAAAAGGGCACAGAGGATTTAAGAACTAGAGTCCATTCATCGTTGTGCTATAGTCTCCTCAGGTTTTTCAGGCAAGCTTTACATTTGTGTCCCAAAGTTTTAAGTTCACATATTCCTTGTTAAATGGAATAAATTCAAGACATGAGGGATAATAATGATTTATATTTGGGTGAGAAGTTTTATTCTAAAAATACAGCAGCATATTATAGCAGTAAGATCTAGTTCATTTTTCCAAGATACCAAGTTTTTCTCAACGTTTTCAGACAGTAAGTGAATGTTCAATGGATGCAGAGTATTAATAAATGTTCCTTATTTTTAAAGATAATCTGAATCAGAAAGTTAAAAAAAAAACTCCCATTGGTCTTTAATTTTATTGTACATATGTGTACAGATGTCCACAAAAAATGCCAGTTATTGGTTAAGTCAATAGCAATTCAAGCTAATTGAGGAAAGGAAAAGGTTAGGGCATCAAAATTTGAAACAAGCTTAGGTTTTTTTTTTGGGGGGGTGGTAGTTTATTAAAAATTGTTCCATTGTGGTAAATATGTATAACATAACGTAATGTTTATCACTTTAACCATTTTTAAGTGTATGGTTCAGTGGCATTACATACAATTACTATGTTGTCTAACCATCACCACTATCCATCTTCAGAACTTTTTCTTCATTCCAAACAGGAATTCTCTACTCATTAAAGGGGGTGGTAGTTTTAACTTTTTACATGTCTATAATTTAGACTTATTCTAGATGAAATAGCTCAAATTACTTCAGCATTTTTTTAATAAAGGATACTTCACAGCAAATTTGCAAGAAGTATCCAAGACACCCAAGACTTAGACTCCACTCATAAAAGATTACCAAGTCAAGCCCAAATTTTCCTTTTAGAAAGCATGCTGTGTCATCACATATTCTGAATATTCATGTCAAAATTATAGGGTATGGTACTTGTGCCTTGAAAATTGCTTACTTAGTGCAGGGGAATAGTTTATGTATAACATCTTAATATGTGAAGTTGAAGGAACACATGAAAATGCACAAAAAGCTATAATTTAAAAATAAATCAATCATTAGAACATTAGCAGAAGTTTGAAACCAAGACTGAGAAGTCTTATAATGACATCCTAATTAACTCCCACATTTTAATGAACTCGGAGGCTGACTGACTTTATTTGAATTCTCATTTTTCACGTTGGGATATTGAAGATTCCAGTGTACAATAGTCCCTGTATTCATGATAGATATTCTATTTACTGGAGAACTAAGCCTGGGATTTTGTGGTATCGATTATTTTAATGGACTCCCTTTAATTAATGATGATATACCATAACATGCATCAGAATCACTTGGAGACCTTGTGAGAACAGTTTTCTAGGCCCCACCTCAGGGTTTCAGGTTCAGTAAGTCTCAGGTAGAACTTGTGAGTTTGCATTTCTTTCTTTTTTTAAATTATTTTTAAAATTTCTGTTTAGTTGGTTGACTTTAAATAATTGTCTGGCTAGTTTTTATTAATCTTTCTTAAACATATTTATTTCAATGTGAGGTATTAAAAATGTTTGGGGTATTTATTTATTTATTCAATAGAGGTGAGGTCTCATTTTGTTCCCCAGGCTGGTCTCCAACTCCTGGCCTCAAGCAATCCTCCTGCCTTGGCCTCCCAAAGTGCTGAGGTTACAGGCATGAGCCACCATGCCTGGCCTGAGTTTATGTTTCTAACAAGTCTTCAGTGATACTGATGCTGCTGATTCCAGGGCTATACTTTGAGAACCATGGCTATTCAGTGAAGGAAAGAATAAACAGGAAACAAAAATATTTTTATTATGTTATAATTTTTAAAAAGATGAACTTACAAACGTATGTTTATGAATTATTATATGTACAAATGTATATAAATCAAGTGATGTTTCTCTTAGGCATCAGGTGAGAATGACTAGACATGTATTTTTATCAAATCTGGAGGGTATGCTTCAGATGGCCTGACTTAAATACCACCCACAACTTTTTTGGGGGTCTTCAAGGAGAGAAGCTGATCCCTGGAGCAGCTGAAATCAAGGAAGGGGCAAGGAAAGGCAAACGTGCCTGTGCCAGAAAGGTGGGACATGCTACCAGTGGACCAAAGGACTCATTGAGGTTACAGATAAGGGACTCAAATCAAAAGCCACACAGACAGCCACTGTGAAGAGCAGGCAGAGATTTGCAACTGGGATGCTTCTCCTACAGGGAGCTTTCCAGTGTGCTCCTGAGTGGCCAGTACAGATGCATGAGGTAGGTGAATCATATGAAATCACCTAAAGTGGGCAAATGTCAGCAATTTCATGTGGTTCAACCTACTATTCATTCAGAGATAATGATTCTCCTGATGCTCCTGTAGGTCAGTAAGTGTACACTCCCCATATCGTGCATGTGTGTGTGCGTGTGCCCACGTGAACATGTGTAACAGATGTCAGCCTCATTTATGGTCAGAGCATCCACTCACCTGGGGCACTGGTCATTGGGTGTTATGCTTCCCGCCAGGCTTAGTTCCGGGACCAGCGTGGGCTCCCAAGGCCTTCTCCTGCTCTGGGCTGCTCTCTCCCTCACCTCCTGCTCTATCACTGCCCGATCAGTGGGCTCTGGAGGGCTGGGCTTCACAAGGTCCTCCTCGGGATACGGCTCTGCAATCTCATCATCGGGATGTTCTTCTGCTGCTTGTTTCCTTTTCTTCTTCTTGGCCCTCTGTTGAGTTAGAGGCAACATGACATCAAACAGGAATTTTGGAATTTCATTTAAGAGCACAGTCTTCATAGCCAGATGGACCTGGATGCAAACCCCAGCCCCATTTCAACCAGATGTGTGTCATCAGGCAGGTCACTAAGCCACCTGACCTCTCTGTGCCTCAGTTTTTTCATCTACAGAATGGAGCCCAGGAAATTTCTCCCAGGGCTGTTGAAATGAGACTGTTGAAATGCCTAAAAAGCATTTATCATATAGCCTAGTCCCTAGAAAGAGCTTAAAAAATGGTAGGTATTCATGTGATCATTAATTTTGGTTTTCAAGGCTAAGGACACATCTTAAAATATTAAAATAAGGCATGTAAGCGCAATGAGCATTGCAGGTCCACCTGATCTATTATTTGTTGCCCTTGGACTCAGTTTTGTAGGGTCATGTGCATAAAGTTATATAATTTTCTGAAGGAAACTCAGAAGCATCAATCCCTACATTTAATGGAATAATGCATGTAAGATACTCAGCACAGTGCTGGACACATTGCATTAGTGATTACTACATTATTACGTAAATAGTCACAGAGTGCTCCCATAGCATTCTCTGTGGACAAAGCTGGCTCTGGTATCAGTCAGCTGGGTGGCTTTTTAAGCACATGCATTAGCCAGTCAATTCATTCATCCTTTTATCCCTTAGCCAGGGGATGGGGAAGAGACAGAGGGAGCCACAGGATACTCTAGTCTGCCAGTCTGGTTTCCCCACTCCTGTGCTGGAGGCTGCCCTCCCAGACCCTTCCTGGCCAGCCCTATTCCAGGCTGTTTGTTTACATACTTGTGCTTTCCTCCAGGCCTTCCACTGGTGTAACGACGTTCTGTATTCTTCCATCTTCTGTGCGTACTCCTCCGTGTGCTCTTCTAACAGTTCACTTATTTCAGCTTGAATTTCTGCTTCATACGCTTCTTCATCTGCTTTCTGGTCAGCTTTTTCCCTTTAAAATAATTTGTAGTCCCTTGGTTATTTCTAGAAATTAAGTAAGAGAGCAATAATAACAGCAAATACTTATATTGGGCTTGCTATGTGCCAGTTCCTCTTCTAAAAATGTCACACATGTAAACTCACAATCCTGTGAGGCAGATGCTATTATTATCCACATCTTATACATGAGGTGACAGAGGCACATAGAAGTTAAATAAGTTACCCAAGAACACACAGCTGGTGAGTGGAAGGGCTGAATATGAGCCCAACCCACTGAACACTGAGCTGCCACGCCTCTCTGCGTTAAATGATCTGTGTGGTGTGCGGACATGGGGCCTGTAAGTTCTCAACTGATAGTGGTGGAAATTTCATTAGTTATTTTATGACTTCTTCAAGTCTCTGAGGAACTGCTTCATTTTGTTGCTACTGAGTCCCTGAAACCGCTTTTTAAAAAATTTAATTTTTTAAAATTATACTTTAAGTTCTAGGGTACATGTGCACAACGTGCAGGTTTGATACATAGGTATACATGTGCCATGTTGGTTTGCTGCACCCATCAACCTATCATCTACATTAGGTATTTCTCCTAATGCTATCCCTCCCCCAGCCCCCCACCCCCCGACAGACCCTGGTGTGTGATGTTCCCTGCCCTGTGTCCAAGTGTTCCCATTGTTCACTTCCCACCTGTGAGTGAGAACATGCGGTGTTTGGTTTTCTGTCCTTGTGATAGTTTGCTGAGAATGATGGTGAAACCACTTTTTTCACTTTGGATGGAGGATTTGGGTTTTTCTTTGATGATTTTGCTTATACTCCACCAGGAGATCAGCCCAGTTCAAACCACTGTTTCCCACAGTGTGTTCTGTAGGACATTAGTTCTGTGAGATGTACCACCAGGAAAAGATATTGTGGTCATATCAACACTGGATTAATAAATAAGTGTGAAAGGTTCCTTGCTGGTCATCTTTTCAGAGCCCTTAACATGTTGATGAACAGCATGGCTCTCCTGGTAGATGGCGGCAAATGTGCGGTGACTGCATGCATCCCACCCAGCACTTTGGAGATGGTGCCGAATACTGACTGCACTATTTCCCCCAAGGCAGTTAAGCTTCGTAATCCATTTTACATAAACCTAGACAAGTGCATAAAGCTGACAAATGTTTGCTTATGGACACATGTCGCCTGGAGTTTAAGCAGTTTACAGTCCCCCAGGGCACAAGCTCTTACAGCTCTCTAGGATGACTACCAAGTAAATCACTTTGGATGCACAGTGGTACCCGAAATTTATAAACACCAGGGGGAATTTGGCCTCAAAATTATGTTCCATCTCTGATATACAGGAAACCATTCACTTTTCTCATTGCTATTCAAAAGCATGAGTAAACTTGAATAGTTTTTTTTGTGGGAAAAACTATGCTTTATTATAAGGTGGCTAGATGAATCAAGAATGTGAAAAAAGGGTACTCCAAAAGAATTTGGAAGATAGCTACTTATCAGGGGAAGGAGTGTTATGACCTTATGGGTAAAATGCCTATAAATTTAGTTTACCCTATAAACTCAAAAAGAAGGAGGGGAGGGATGGAGGGAGAGTTAGCAGCAGGGATGATGGGAGGGAGGGAGAGAGAAAATAATCTGCCAAGGATTTCTGTACTGCTTCTGTGGGAGGCTCAGCCTAGGAGATGGAATTTGAAAGCACAAACACTGGAATTTCTGGGAGACAGCCATTATTTTTGTGGGGCAGCATATCTGAATTTGTTAACCAATATTAACTGAGCAGATACTAAGTGGCAGGTGCTCTTGTAGGGACCAAATATACAATGGCAATAGGGTCCCTGCTCTCAAAGATCACACAGTCTTACGCTTGTCCTGAAAACCTTTTTTTTTTCAATTTTATAATTACAGCTAAAGAAAAATTACAATTTGCAGTTCTCTTTGGCTGAAATATGGCTGTTTTCAAAGCAATATGTCAGATAACTGTCTAAATTTGTTACTATTGTTAACCAACATTAACTGAGCAGATACTCTGGTAGAGACCAGATATACAACGACAACAGGGTCCCTGGTCTCAAAGATCACACAGTCTTATACTTGTCCTGAAAACTAAGCTTTTTTTTTTTTTTTCAATTTTATAATTACAGCCAAAGAAAACTTACAATTTGTAGCTATCTTTGGCTGTAATATGGCTGTTTTCAAAGCAATATGTCTGATAACTGCCCACATTTATTACTATTTGTGTCAGTATATGGGCACAACACTTATCCAGGTGAAACAATCAGAAAGGGACCAACACCAGCAGCATAGATGCTCTTGTTGTGATAAGCTGTACTCTTAAGCATATATAAAAGTCTAGTGAATTAGGTAGCAGAAATATTATCAAGCTTACTTTCTCCACACCACCAATGAAGGTCAATTCCAAATAAATTAAAGATGAAATGTGAAAGCTAAAACTATAAATGTTATAGGAGACAATATCATAGAATATCTACATGACTCAGGGGAAGCATTTCTTAAGAAGCATACAAAAAACACCAACAGTAAAAGAAAAAACTAATGTATTTTGTTTTTTTAAAGTTAAGAATTTGTATCCATCAAAAAGCAACAAAAGGCCGGGCGCGGTGGCTCACGCTTGTAATCCCAGCACTTTGGGAGGCCGAGGCGGGCGGATCACGAGGTCAGGAGATCGAGACCACAGTGAAACCCTGTCTCTACTAGAAATACAAAAAAAAAAAATTTAGCCGGGCGTGGTGGCGGGCGCCTGTAGTCCCAGCTACTCGGAGAGACTGAGGCAGGAGAATGGCGGAAACCCGGGAGGCGGAGCTTGCAGTGAGCCGAGATTGCGCCACTGCACTCCAGCCTGGGCGACAGAGCAAGACTCCGTCTCAAAAAAAAAAACAAAAACAAAACAAACAAACAAAAAACAAAACAAACAAAAACAAACAAAAAACAAAAAGCAACAAAAAGAGAGTAAAAAGACAACTAATGAGTAGGAAAGGATATCTGCAATACACACCACTAACAAATATCCATGTTATATGCAGAATGCCTACAAATTACCAAAAAAGATAACAGGATAAATAATCCAGTCCAAAAAGTGACCAAAGCCTTGAACAGACACCTCACAAAAGAGGAAATCCAAATAGTCAATGCATGTATGAAAAAATGCTCACCTTCATGAATAGTCAGGAAAATATAAATTAAAACATGTCAGCAGGTCGGCAAAATGTTAGGTGATAGGCATGATATGGGTGATATGGACCTACGAGAACCCCCGTGAAGACATGAATCAACACAAATTCTGGAATATGTTTGGAATCAGCAATGTAAAGTTGAAATGAAATCTTGGGTACATGTACCCTAAAAGACAAGTACAAAAATGCCAAAAGTACAGAAGTGGTTTCTGTAACAGTTGAAAATGGAATAAACTCAAATGCCCATCAACAGAAATGGACAAGTTTGGCTATTTTCATATAATGAAGTATTATAAAGCAAAGAAATCTAACTACAGCTATGTGCTGTCAAGTAGATGAATCTCACAAACACAGTACTGAAGAAAAGAAGCATGTATGTATTCACTAAAGAATACACACAACATACTTTCAGTTATGTATAAGTCAAATACAGGCAATATTAAACTATATATTCTTAGGGATTGCACATAGTTGGCAAAAGTATAAAAGCAAGAAAACAATGATCACAAAAGTCCAGGTAGTTGTTATTTTGGGGATTGAGGAGGATGCTATTTGGGAGGGGCTGCTCAGGTATGCAATGTTCTATTTCTTAACCTGGGAAGTGGTTACATGCATATTTGTTTGTAATTACTTTTAAAACTATATCCATGTTTTATACATTTTTCTTAATGTATGATATAGCCCAATAAAATAATTTTTCAAAAAAGCCTACTTTCTCAAAACAAGTTTCAAGGGAGTATTTGTAAATCTCTGGAACTCTCGAAGGGATTTCATCTCTTTCCAAACTTTTATGATGGTCTTAAGCAATGTTCTATCTTTTTCTTGTTCAGCATCACGGAATTTTCTTGTTTGTCTGCAAGATATAATAACACATGAGTATATATTAAAAAGTCAGGTGTGTTTGCAAAAGAAATTAATAATGCTACAGTGATTGTATATTCAATTTGATAGCTACCGTATTTTGAAACAAGTACAGAAAACTAAATACAAATGCGAATGTAAAGACAATAGGATGTCAACCTGTCTTGAGAGATTTACTTGATTTTGTTCTCTTTAGGCAGATCTGACTTTAAGTACTTAAAATATTCATATTAAAACTATGCATCCTTCAACAAATAGTCACCTTTGAAGGTAAGAAAGGCAGTTCCCATGGACCAAATTATTATAAACACAGCAAAGTACGCTGCTGTCCTAGTTAGCAACAAATACATTTAAAGTCTTCTGTGTTAACAGAAATCACAAGTTCCACACTGAGGAGATGAAGTATTGTTATTGCATGCCTTCGAGATTTTCAATATTCACTAGATTACCAATATTTTTGGCTTGATCTGAAAAGGCATCATTTGAAAATGCTTTCATCTTTATTTTATTTAATACCTTACTTTAAGTTCTTTTTACAAATGATAGCCATATTTAGATACCGAATGCATTTTATTGCATAATGAGACAATTACTAAATTTTTGAACAAGTGCCATGAATCATTCCAGGGGATTTAGAAGTGTCTAACAGACAGAAGATATCTCCGTATCTCCATCCTCAGGAAGTTTATAGTTTAGCTCAGGGGACGGACACATACATAAATGATATCAGTGTGAGGTTTGTCTAAGAAAGTATCGTGAGAAACCAAGGATGTAGCATTTCACAAATTAGCACCTCATGACCTCCAGAAGGCAGGCCTAAGTCTGGAGGTTGTACGTGTGATGACTTAGTGGTACGGAGAAATAAGGGGGTCTAGGTTTCTAATAGATCAACTGGTAGCTGTAGAAAAGGAAGATGGCAGAAAATGATAGTGGTTAGGTAGTCAAGATCTAGGACTCTCTGAAGCCCTTAGAAAAGCAAAAAGGCAACAAACTACAATAAGAAACATTCTCTTTGAGGACCAGTAAAGCATTGTGGTTAAGGGTGCAGTTGTTGCAACCAGACTACCCAGGTTTGAATCTTGGCTCTACTATTTACTAGCTGGATTGGGTAAGCTACTTCCCTTTGCTGGCTCACATCTGTAAAATGGGTATGGTAGGAGTTGACCACACTGGGTTGCTGGGAGGAGTTAATGAGCTAATCCGCATAATGTGCTTAGAACCTTGCCTGATACCAAGTAAGAGGCCCACAGATGTTATCTGTCACCATCAGGTGGTCAGTTCGTCTCCTATGCCTTTAGCTGTTATCACCCCCTGCTTCAGTTTTAAAAACCACAATATAAAATTATTTTACTGAGTTACATGACATCTTCAGCCTTTCTGATATATTTTCTACTTTCTTTTTTAGTACCTAAAAAAAAGATAGTTTCCCAGAAATGCTAAAAAGAGCTCTTAGCAAGAAAAATTTGCATACGAGCTAAAGAAGCAGAAAATTACAAAATAATATTTAATTAAAATTTGTGACCAGAGCTGGGGAGGAAGAGGGAAAGGCAATTTTGATTAGGGAGTCAGGAACAGTTTTCTGAAACCTGATATAGATGGGGTCTGGACGGTGCAGTGGACTCCTGCTCAGAAATGAAACTTTGGGAGCCACTGGCATCTGGGTGATGTTTAAAGCCACAAAGTGGATTCATTTCAGGAGAAAATGCAATTTATAAAAGGGTTGAAAAGAAAACAACAATAACACCTGAGACTCAGAACATGTATAAGCTGGACAGAGGAGAATGATGGTCAAAGAATGATGAGAAGGACAAATGGCTGGAAAGGGACGAGGACACCCAGGAGAGGGTGGTGTATGGAGATGCAGGATGTCCTGACAGGCAGTGCGTGGGGATGGCGTCTGCGTTCAAGCACTGAGCAGGCTGAGAGGTTCCATTCCACTTTCCCAGGTGGAGGTCCCCAGGGGCTGTGGCAAGATTTGCTTCAGAGGAAAGGTGGGCACAGCGGTGAGATAGGATGGTTTGGAAACAGGAGAGAGCGGAGATAGTATGAATAGCAAATGTTTTCCTGGTGTTTGGCTGTTAAAGGAAATATAGAGATAAAGTGGTAGCTGGATGGCGACTTGGGGTCATAGAATTTTTATGTGTTCAAGACTGAGCACATCTGAGGGCAAAGACCCTACAGAGAGGTTAAGTAAAATATTCCTATGTTGCATGACTATTCATGTTTTCTTCCTTCTATATCCTGGTTCCCGTTCAGAGAATAAGGAATGTAGTCATGATGCCGCTATGGAAAATAAAATGGAAAATGCTTTATGGTGCTGGCCCGGGTTAACTGCACCAGTGGAGGGCTCAGCAGATGCTTGAGGTGGGGAGTTCTTGGGGGTGGCTGATTAGATCCCAGGGGGCTTGAGGAAATGGATCCATGTGATGAAACATCCAGCAATAGATCATCTGCTTAGAAATTGTTTTGCCACCTAGTGAAAAGTCAGCAAGGGATGGAAATCTCTTTTACTGGGTCAGAAATGCTAAATCTCAAAGACTTTCATCTCCAGGGGCACAGAATTATTGTAATGGGTCTGCTGTCCATGACTCTGCTGGGCATTGTCTCTAGATCTCACACGCAGTTCTGATGTTTTTCAAACAGTGACCAATAAAGACAGTTCCATATAAAATCACAATTGCTTTCAGAATAGCTTTTTGTCACTTTTTTCTTAATGTATGCCAAAACAAAAATTATTCTCACAAGGAGACTGCAATATGTTTTCCTTTTAATATAAAAATAATTTTTATTAAAAAATATACTCCATACTTTTGCAATTATAGGTTACAAACTTCACTAATTTCTACTTTGCTGGAAGAATTTCCAACTCATAGCTAAATTGTAAAAAGAAAAGTATACATTGAAATGTCTCTGGCCGGGTGCGGTGGCTCACGCCTGTAATCCCAGCACTTTGGGAGGCCAAGGTGGGCGGATCACGAGGTCAGGAGTTCTAGACCATCCTGGCTAACGCGGTAAAACGCCGTCTCTACTAAAAATACAAAAAATTAGCCTGGCGTAGTGGCGGGCGCCTGTAATCCCAGCTACTCGGGAGGCTGAGGCAGGAGAATGGCATGAACCCGGGAGGCAGAGCTTGCAGTGAGCCGAGATCGTACCACTGCACTCCAGCCTGGGCGACAGAGTGAGACTCCGTCTCAAAACAAAAAATAAAAATAAAAAAAATGCCTCAATTTATTATTTCCTGTTCTAAGGATTTGTTCTGTGGAAGTACTCATACAGGTAAACAAATATAATATTTAGGAATTTTAATTACAGTAGAATTTAAATAATAAAAAATAGAATAGAAATGCAAATGCATATCAGTTGAGAATTATACAAACTACAATAAATCTACATAATGCCAGCCTTTAAACCATGATATAAATCTACATGCACTGTGACAGGAAAATGTCTAAGATGCATTGTATATAAAGAAGCAAGTTGCAGAATGGTATACACGATATGATTCCTTATCCATGTTGATACCTGCAGATATGAGTCAGTCATCTTAACTGTGATACAGAAATACACTGTAAGCCTATACCAAGATGGGTTTACTCTGCTACTGGGTTATTTCTAGTGGCTTCCTTTTTTCTTTCTTTCTTTTTTTCTGAGTCAAGGTCTCACTCTGTTACCCAGGCTGGAGTGCAATGGTGCAGTCCTAGCTCACTGCAGCCTCAAACTCTTGGGCTCAAGCAATCCTCCTTCCTCAGCCTTCCAAGTAGTGGGACTACATGCACATACTACTATACTCAGCTAATTTTTAAAATTTTTTGTACAGGCTAGTCTCAAACTCCTGGCTTCAAACTATCCTCACCTTGGCATCCCAAAGTGCTGGGATTACAGGCATGAGCCACCGTGCCCAGTCTGTCTTACTTTTGAATGATGCTGTGCATATCTTTGCACACGTCCCCATGTACATATGCACACGTAGCTCCTTAAAGAGCATCTTGTATCTGAATCAGAATTGCTGGGTCCAAACTGATGAGCCTCTTCAACATTTTATGAGTTAGGGCCACGCTGCTCTCTAAAGTGGTAGCTGTAGCAGTTTTCCCTTACACCTGCAGAGTGACCATTTCCCTACATCCTCATTCACATTATTGGACTTCAAATACTGTGTTAATATGATAGATGTATTTGATTGTTTTATATGGCGTAATTTCACATGTATTCATTGCATTCAGAAAAAGTATCTGGAAAAATAAACTCTAGCAAGTGCACATCTAACAGGGGAAAAAAAGTAGTTACACTTAACAAACTTTACTCACCGAATTTCAGATTTATACTCATTGATGGTTTTTTGGATGGTATCGAGAGACTGATGAGGTTTTTCTGGATCAAGGCTAGTCTGAACAGCATTTCTTAGAGCTTGGAGCTTAAAAAGATATGGATACAAGTTTTGGGTTACAAACTCTATTCCCTACTGCAGTGCAACTGGACCCACCCACTTCTCCTGGGTAAAATGGTGCCAGCAGTCTGTGAATGGAACGGATGTTCAAGCATCTGGCTGTCTCCAGACTTTCACATAAATGAATTATGATGGAGAACTGTTTCATCTGTTCTTGAAGAAACTGGATTAGTAAAGCATAGTGTATGTCCATCCTTGTTCCATGGCCCAGATAATCAAGCTGCTCATGAAAATATTACTTTTATGTGTATATCTTAGAGCCAAGTTTTCTTCCAAAGCTAAAAGCAGGTTTGTCTGGATCCAGGACATACGATGGTATTCTTGTGATATAAAGAAACTATAAAATTACAGACTCGTAAAACGAGATATTCTGAAGTTATCTCTTCTTTGGGCAGTAAGGTTTTAAAGTCAGGGCATGAGACCAAAATTGCCTATAGTCAAAATTATCCACAAAAATCCCATGGGATAGTGTCACATTGGGAATAAATCCAAATGCTTAGCCATTCCTTTGAGCATCAGTTGAAACACTGACTTGTGTTTACGTGCTACACTATGGGGTAATAAATATAAAGATGAGAATGTTTCTAAGGACAGATATTCTCAAGCCACCAATTTTCTCAGGTTCTGAGATCACGTAAGCAAGTAATAGCCACATATCTTCCACCTAACACCCACTTCTGGTTTACAGAAAGCCTTCTGTTTAGGGCGAGTGTGTGCCAACAAATTTGTACACATCACATGTATACCAGCTCTATCTTTCCCTTTGTCTCTAGCTGGATAATGTATCACACATCCTAGACAGAGGAAACATGTGAAAGAGGGGCATGAACATTTTGCTGTTAGAAATTTTCATTGTTTGGGCTCATTGGAAGAACCAACTCCATTGACAATCATTATGGAAGAAATCACATGTACCTTATCAGTAAGAAATTTCGTCTTGTTTCTCTGGTGTCTTGCAAGATACTGGTCATATAACTGGGCCAGCTTGGCTGCCAAAACATGCTCTCGGCTAAAACAGGGATGATGAGTGAAGATTAACCCTGAAATATTAATGTCCAGTTGGAAATTTCCAGGAGGGTCTCCAGATCTGATCACATGCTGACTACTGTGAACGTATTTTACTGCCTGTCAAGGAAAGCAGAGTGTAGACAGAACACAGTTAAAGCACTTACTAGATAATGATTCTCTAATCCACAATGCGAAAACAGTCAGATGCAAAATACTTCCTATCCTGGACTAGTCAGGTGAAAAATGCTTGATTACTTATTTCCAGGTTTTAGAGGCCAGCTCTTTTTGAATATTTGAACAGCAAAATGAAAGACTGGGAGTTAGAAAAGAAGCCATTTCAATCTTGCTTTCCTAAGTCTTTTAGGTTTCATTACTTGCCCAAGTCGTAGTTCTAATCTTTTTCATGCAGACTACCTTGTTTCTTGGAATCTTGGGTTTTGTAGCTGGTGACCTTGAAATTCTTTTAATGGGAGGAGCATAGATTCTAGTTCAAACCGATCATTATTTGGATCCCGGACATACCCCATGTATTTACATTTTAAAACATGTGGAGAAGGCTTCATTTTGTAGACAGCAGCAAGGGACATTTACCTAACTGAGCATCATGCTGGCACTCAGTCTTCCTGGGGAGGAGGGATGTTGGTTTGCAAAGTAAGAGTGGGGGCTGTGCAACTGAGCCAAGTGTGTAGAAAACAGAAACAGAAGTCTCCAATAGGAATTTCTTGGATTATTTGGTATATAATGTATCAGATACATCTCTTTGCTTTTCTTCCATAAAATCTTCAAGATATTTACTTTGATTACTACAGCTACTGTGGGTGGGAGCTCAAGGGTGGAGAGGAGACATCTTTGATTTTGTGCCTTTATTTTTTCTCATTATAAAGACTGACTACAGTAAGGATATGGTGGTTAAGACATCACTTGATCCTTCCTTTTTGCAGAGATGAGCTATTTATCTAGAAAATGATAATGTATGATAATGTGGCATAAGTGAATTATTTACAAATCATGAGCTTAAAGAAAAAGTGTAAAAATTCTAATCAGAAAGGAAGCTTTTATTCTCCCTAAATTATGGGTAACATGTTCAGCAAACTCTTCATTTAGTTCTTTGCATGTTATTATGTAAAGATGCTAGATCTGGGCTAGGACACTTGGATTCTAGGCCTGGCTCTACCTTGAACTTGCTCTGAGACCTTGGGCAAGTCACTATACATCTCTGGGCCTCTAATTTTTCATATGTAGAAATAGGAGGCTAAGGAAAAAGATTAAATTAGCATTTTGTAGATCACTACGTATCATATCAGGCATTTCACATGCATCAACTCATTTACTCAACAAAGATTAATGGATGTCTACAGTGTGATACAGCCTGTCTTCAAGCAGCAATCAATTTAGAAGGGAGGACAGCCCTAGGATCTAAAAGCATCAAGTCTGGGATGTGCAGAGGGAGGTAGGAAGCCCAGTCCGGAAGAGGGGATTCCAGCATTAGAGTTCTATCATTATAAGATTTGAACAGATTGTTTTATTTTAAAAATGCCCTTGTAAAACTGGAATGTGTTTACAAATATTTTAGGCACAAATCAGGATGAATTGACTATATTGCAGTACTTTCTGGAATATGCTGTATTTCCCAAATCTGCATTAGCCCACGTTCCAATAATTGCTGGTGGTCTCTGCTTTTTGCTTAGCCCAACGAAGTATAAAAAGCTTCCAGCACTCCTTGCAGCCACTGGGCTAGACTGCCCAAAAGACCACAACTCCCATGCTATTAGAGAGAAAGACCTCCAGTTCCTTTTCTCTTTGTTGTATCTGTTCCCTTTCTTATATATCGAGAACTATTATGAACACAGTAGCAACAATTTCTTTCAAGAATCTTCACTTGGATTTATAGGAGGAAAAACCACTGGGACATGGATCAGCTTCCACTGGTCTTTTGCATCTTATGAAAGCCCTGGGTGGCCTTTCAGAGATCAGATCTGGTCATTAATATCCCTACACTTCAGACTGCAACAATGGAGGGCCATTTTTTTTCTCTTTCATTCAGGTAAAAGTATTCAATTATAAACTGCATTAGTATTAGAAGTTTTTAATCTCCATGTGACCACTCTATGTTTTATAACCTAGATTACCTGAATTAAAAATTTCCACCTCACAAATACATGTACAACTAGACTTCAAACCACAGACATAATGGAAAATTCCTCTCTAATTGCTTTGCAGCTGCTCATTCTTGCTTTGCCTTGCCTCTTACCTATGGGGTTCCAGAGTTATGAGATCACTCAGGGTGTGGCTCTCAGGTTCCATCTTGTATGCCTCTTAGTATGAGTAAGTAACATGGGTAGAGTGGTTCTATTTACTTGTAATGTAACTTAGGTTACCTGTACTTTGCACCTCCTTCCACAAATCTGCATTAGCCTAAGTTCCAAAACCTGCTAGTGGTCTCTGCCTTAGGCTCAGCTCAAGCAAGTGTAAAAGTGTTTCAGGACACTTAGTAGTCGTTGGGCTAACTGGCTCAAAAGACCCCAACTCTCTTCCTATTAGGGAGAAAGACACCTAGTTCCTTGTCTTTCTTTTTGTTGCGTCTATTTTCCTTTCTTATTTATTGACAACTATCATAAACACAATAGCAACAATTACTCCCAAGGAGGGATAATATTTAGAGTATATTTTAACTTTAAAATTGATTTGATTTTTTAGTCTTCAACTGAAAACAAATGCTAAGAGGTGATGAGTATGGATTATCTTTTGATGTTCTCACCATGTGCAGAGATGCATACAAAGGAGAAAAAAAAATTAAAGCCGGGCACAGTGGCTCACGCCTGTAATCCCAGCACTTTGGGAGGCCAAGGCGGGTAGATCACAAGGTCAGGAGTTCAAGACCAGCCTGGCCAAGATGGCGAAATCCCGTCTCTATTAAAAATACAAAAGTTAGGCAGGTTTGGTGGTGGGTGCCTATAATCCCAGCTACTCGGGAGGCTGAGGCAGAGAATTGCTTGAACCCAGGAGGCGGAGGTTGCAGTGAGCTGAGATTGTACCACTGCACTCCAGCCTGGGCAACAGAGCGAGACTCTGTCTCAAAACAAACAAACAAAAATGTACAGAAGATTAATAATCATTGGTAAGTTTAAAATACAAGTTTCTACATTTGCCCTGAGAAAATAATAGCAACAAAGTCTGGGTCCACCTCAGAGCCTGCAGTAGATTCTAGAATTATTATTCTGGTCTTCCCTGGGAAGCTTTCTCATTTCCCATCTTCTGGAAACATGCCATGTTTCCTGGACATGAGGTTAGTGGATAATGGTCCGCTTGCCACTGACTAGAGTTTATTTTTTGGTATTGATAATGTGAACTGTGGGGAAAATATGATTCTTTCCTTCTGGAGTTGTTAAGCTTAGGCTATCAAAGGACACATCCCCTTATATATAGAGAATTCTGTCGTGCCTGCAGTTGCAGAGAATGAGGCCCACCAGTATTCAAGAAGAACCAGAGAAAAGAGGGGTGGAAGAGAGGCCTGCTGGCATCAAATCCCTGGTTCTAGCCCCTGAGACCTTGTTTCCTAAAGGTTCTCCTTCATTTTATGATTTATTCCTAGATCCTTTCCAGTTTTTTTGGCCACTAAGTTCCCTCTTTGCTTAAGCTAGTTTGCGATGGGTTTCTGTCATATGCAACCAAGACAGTCCTGTGTATTGAAGTGCTTAGAACGCAGCAGATTAACAATGCTTTGGTGAAAAACTGGTGAGAACAATGATGGGAAAGTGACACTTTTATCTAGTGGTACCTCTGTGGGAGCGTGGAATCATGACACAGTCCTCCAATGGGTATGCAGTTCTGAAAAAGGGAGGCTCCTACACATTGCAGGGCCTTTAACACCTGCTTCCATTTCTGTCTTTCCAGCCAAGGCACAAAGTCTCTCTATGGCCAAGCTAAGATTGCTCCCTCTGTATTCCCAGAATTTAGCACAGCTAAGAATATAGTAGACTTTTAGTTAAGTATTTTTTAGTTAAGGATGGAAGTAATAAAAAAGGAAGGAAGGAAGGAAGGAAGGAAGGAAGGAAGGAAGGAAGGAAGGACAAAGGAAGGAGAGAAGGAAGAGGGATGTTTGTACTGCTTTTCAACAACTTTTTTTTTGAGATGGAGTTTTGCTCTTGTCACCCAGGTTGGAGCGCAATGGCATGTTCTCTGCTCACTGTAACCTTTGCCTCCTAGGTTCAAGCAATCTCCTGCCTCAGGCTCCTGAGTAGCTGAGATTACACCCACCCACCACCCCCACCTAATTTTTGTATTTTTAGTAGAGATGGGTTTCACCATGTTGGCCGGGCTGGTCTTGAACTCCTGATGTCAGGTGATCTGCCCACCTCAGCCTCCCAAAGTGCTGGGATTACAGGCGTGAGCCACTGCGCTGGGCCTGCTTTTCAACAACTTTAACCCTACTCTGCTATCATGATTAGGCAAACTGCATTTTATATTGTTTATGTTTTACCTGCAATGTCCTATCTAGCATTTTAATTTTTTACTTTTGCACTAATTACTTCTTAAGATGTATTAAATTGTATTCTTAGGCCAGGCGCAGTGGCTCACGCTTGTAATCCCAGCACTTTGGGAGGCCGAGGCGGGTGGATCACGAGGTCAGGAGATCGAGACCACAGTCAAACCCCGTCTCCACTAAAAATACAAAAAAAAAAAAATTAGCCAGGCGTGGTGGCGGGCGCCTATAGTCCCAGCTACTCGGAGAGGCTGAGGCAGGAGAATGGCGTGAACCTGGGAGGCGGAGCTTGCAGTGAGCCGAGACTGCGCCACTGCACTCCAGCCTGGGCGACAGAGCAAGACTCGTCTCAAAATAAATAAATAAATAAATAAATAAATAAATAAATAAATAAATTGTATTCTTTCTTATTGGATGTTTAACAGTTTTTCTTTGCATGACAGCTAATTCCTTTTTGCATTTTCCTATCTTTAATTGTCTCATCTCAATTTAAGAACATCTTAATATTGAGACAATATTAGGAACAGAATATTTCACTTTTAAAAACTACTTGTTTCCCCCTCCGTAATTAAAAAAAACATTCAAAAAGGCAGGGCTGAATACCAACTCCCTTCTAAATAAAACTCTTAAATTCTCTAATAGGAGGGTGCACGATCCATCATTTGAGTCGATAACATAGTATTTCTAACAAAAGAACAACTGGGCTTGACTC
Organism: Nomascus leucogenys; assembly: GCF_006542625.1. NCBI lineage: Eukaryota > Metazoa > Chordata > Mammalia > Primates > Hylobatidae > Nomascus > Nomascus leucogenys. Next base: position 69,607,569 of record NC_044400.1, read on the forward strand.
AAACGGGTGATCAGTGTTGGTCGATCCTGCTGGGTGAAGTTAGCATCAGACCCAAGTGCTCTGAGGCGTAAATTCATCAAGGCTCTCTGTTAAGGGCCCAAGGAAATGCCAACTTTTGCTTTCTTAACGTTTTTCCTTGTATGTATGTATGTACGCATGTATGCATGTATTTTTTAGAGACAAGGTCTCACTCTGTTAACCAAGCTGGAGTGCAGTGGTGTGATAATAGCTCACTACAACCTTGCACTCCTGGGCTTAAGTGATCCTCCTGCTTCAGCCTCCTGAGTAGCTGGGACCACAGGCGTGTGCCACCATGTCTGGCTACCTTTTCATTTTTTTGTAGAGATGGGGGGTCTCACTATGTTGTCTAGGCTGTTCTCAAATTCATGGCCTCAAGCAAACCTCCCACGTTAGCCTCACAAAGCTTTGGGATTACAGGTGTGAGCCCCTGCTCCTAGCTGTAATTGCCAACTTTTGATTTGGCACTCTGACTTGGTTTTCCATTATGTGGTTGCCAGGACTAAACCAGAACCTAAGGAAAGCTAGTATTTTGCAGGATAGACAGCCGAGTCAGAGACAGGCGTAGAAAAGAAGGAATTTCTTTTAATACACGCAGCAAAGTCATTTTAATGACATTCAATTTGCACTTTTATTGAGGTATTTCTATGTTCCAGGCACACTGCCAAGTGCAAGTTAAGAAGAAGACTATAATCCAGTTCTGGTCCCTAAGTCACTTTCAGCATAGCCAGAGAGGGAGAAAGAAAATGGATTAACAGTACATGAGCAAAACAATCTTCTCCTGCCGACCTATTTCTTTGCACTTGCATCATGCCAGAAACTCCTAGGTGGAAAGTCTGTTTGGAAGTAAGACTGAAAATAGAGGCTGTAGGCATTTAATTTTTTTTCTTAAAGGCAAGCCCATTTCATGGAATAATGGAAAAGCTATTTTTGGCAAGAGACAGACTGAATAAATGAAGGAAAAGGTTAAAGTAAATAAATACAATGATAAAAATGTTAATTGTGAAGGAAAAGCACTGTGTTTTGAATAACTGGAAGGTTACATAATTACATTTTTAAAAAAGACTGAGGTATATAATTCAACAATAAACTTAGTAGGTAACCTGTTATGGAATAACAGATAGATATAATATCTCCTCCATTTAACTTAATCTCCTTTGCTTCTTTCTTGTGCAGTCTAAGACATTCTTCATGTTTTGTTGTGTTCAAAACATAGCCCTCCAATAAATGCCCTTGGAAGATGTCAGCCCCTTTGGACTTCTTCCTTCTCTAACTTCCTTTGCTCTGTGATGCTTTATGACAAGCCCTTGTCAGTAGAACTCTTCTTTCTTGACTTTCCTATTTCTGCTTGTGTGATAGGAAGATTTTGCTTCTCAAAAGTATTGAAAGGAAACCCTCTGTCCTTCTCTACCCACCCTTCCAGCCCTACTGGCTGCTTCCCAAGAGAGAAGGAAGGACATGTCTGACTGGAGAGTCAGCTGGAGCCCAAGATCCTTAGTCCAGGTTACCTGCAAAGCTAAGCAGTGGCCCCTAGCTGTCCTGTCTTAGGTGTCTCCAAGGAGAGTTGTTCACTGGCTTGCATGGTCTGCTTGGCATCCCACCTCATAAATACACCAGAGCCGCTTAGCTTATGTCTAGATGGGGAACATAATTCGTGAGAAATGGAACAGGAAACCATCTGGTCTTGGGTTCAAGTGGCATTCTGCCATCTGGTTTTACCCTTAGTGCAAGGGATATCTGGATCCCTCTCTGTCTTCCACCATGATTGTGAGGCCTCCCCAGCCATGTGGAACTGTAAGTCCATTAAACCTCTTTCTTTTGTAAATTGCCCAGGCTCGGGTATGTCTTTATCAGCAGCATGAAAATGGACTAATACAATAAATTGGTACCAGAAGTGGGGTACTACTGAAAAGATACCCAAAAATGTGGATGCAACTTTGGAACTGGTAATAGGCAGAGGCTGGAACAGTTTGGAGGGCTCAGAAGAAGACAGGAAAATGTGGGAAAGTTTGGGACTCCCTAGAGACTTGTTGAATAGCTCTGACCAAAATGCTGATAATAATATGGACAATGAAATCCAGGCTGAGGTAGTCTCAGATGGAGATGAGGAACTTGTTGGGAACTGGAGCAAATGTGACTTGTTATATTTTAGCAAAGAGACTGGTGTCATTTTGCCTCTGCCCTAGAGATTTGTGGAACTTTGAACTTGAGAGAGAGATGATTTAGGGTATCTGGCAGAAGAAATTTCTAAGCAGCAAAGCATTCAAGAGGTGACTTGGGTGCTGTTAAAGGCATTCAGTTTTATAAGGGAAGTAGAGTATAAAAGTTCAGAAAATTTGCAGCCTTACAATGTAATAGAAAAGAAAATCCCATTTTCTGAGGAGAAATTCAAAGCAGCTGTAGAAATTTGCATACGTAACATGGAGCCAAATGTTTATCACCAAGACAATGGGGAAAATGTCTCCAGGGCATGTCAGAGGTCTTCACAGCATCCCCTCCCATCACAGGCCTGAAGGCCTAGGAGGAAAAAAATGTTTTCTTAGGCCAGGCCTAGGGTCCCCATGCTGTGTGCAGTCTAGGGACTTGATGCCCTGTGTCCCAGCTACTCCAGCCATGACTAAAAGAAGCCAAGGTACAACTTGGGCCATGGCTTTAGAGGCTGCAAGCCCAAGCCTTGGCAGCTTCCACATGGTGTTGAGCCTGCGAGTACACAGAAGTCAAGAACTGAGGTTTGAGAACCTCTGCCTAGATTTCAGAGGATGTATGGAAATGCCTGGATGCCCAGGCAGAAGTTTGCTGCAGGGGGAGGGCTCTCATGGAGAACCTCTGCTAGGGCAGTGCAGAAGGGAAATGTGTGGTTGGAGCTCCCACACAGAGTTCCTACTGGGGCACTGCCTAGTGGAGCTATGAGAAGAGGGCCACTGTCCTCCAGACCCCAGAATGGTAGACCTACTGACAGCTTGCACTGTGTACCTGGAAAAGCTGTAGACACGCAACACCAGCTCATGAAAGCAGCCGGGAGGGAGGCTGTACCCTGCAAAGCCACAGGGGCGAAGGTGCCCAAGACCATGGGAACCTACCTCTTGCATCAGCGTGACCCAAATGCGAGACATGTTTACCCAATACCTGAACCTTCATTGTATCTAGGAAGTAACTAACTTGCTTTTGATTTTACAGACTCATAGGCAGAAGGGACTTGCTTTGTCTCAGATGAGATGTTAGACTGTGGACTTTTGAGTTGATGCTGAAATGAGTTAAGACTTTGGGGGACTTGTTGGGAAGGCTATGATTGGTTTTGAAATGTGAGGACAGATTTGGGAGGGGCCAGGGGTGAAATGATATGGTTTGGCTGTGTTCCTACCCAAATCTCATCTTGAATTGTAACTCCCACAATTCCCAGCTTTTGTGGGAGGAACCGGTGATTGTGATTGAATTATGGGGGCGGGTCTTTCCTGCACTGTTCTCATGACAGTGAATGAGTTTCACAAAATCTGATGGTTTTATAAATGGGAGTTTCCCTGCACAAGCTCTCTTTTTGCCTGCCGCCATCCACGTAAAACGTGACTTGCTCCTCCTTGCCTTTTGCTGTGATTGTGAGGTCTCCCCAGCCATGTAGAACTGTAAGTCCATTAAACCTCTTTCTTTTGTAAATTGCCCAGTCTTGGGTATGTCTTTATCAGCAGTGTGATAACAGATTAATACACCCAGGAAAGCAAGAGCAATGTAATTAAATATGAGGGCAGTCAACTGTAATGATAGCCAGCAGTTACTAAGCTCTGTTTTAGGCACTTATGTGGATTGCCTCATTCAATTTACACAGCAAGCCTAGGAGGCAGACACTGCTATCGTGCCTACCTTACAGATGAAGACACTGAGGCATGAGAGACTAACGGCCAAGTTCACCCAGTGAATGGTAGAGCAAGGGCTGGAATCAGGCAGCTTGTTACCAGACTTAGGAAAATACAATATAAAGGATTTGCAAGGATAGAAACTCTCCAGTTATATAATAAAGAGACAAAAATGGGAAGTGGTCCTGCAGCAAATGTGAGATGACAAGAGAAAAGAGACGGCAAAAGAAGAAAAATAAGGGTAGCTAACTTGGATGTGTAAAAAAAGATGCAGACTCAGTCATTCCTAGCTAGGAAACTCACTCCTTGTTTAAGAAGGGATGCATTGAGTGTAATTAGACATACTCTTACATAATATGCCTGATGTTTGTTCTTTATGTGTAAGATAGTGAATTATTTAAAAAATTAAAGTAGAATGTTATAAACATAGCACCCCAAGCTATTCAGAAAGCAAAGCACTTTCAATTTCATTTAATAAAAGTGGAAAGAGGGGAGTGTCTACCTTTTTATACAGTGTTTCAAGCTCTGCCTTAATGCTCTGCTCCTGTGTTAGTACTGGTGGCCTTGAAGGAAATGGCTTGATGGGGTTTGGCAGAGCTAGGATCCTGCCGTCATCTCCAAACCATCTTCTTTCCTATAGATGAAGCAGCGGGAATGGCAATATTTTCTTCTAATCGAACAGAAAATGGTTCACAACACAAACAACGTTTCTTGAAAATTTTGTGTCAACATATATATTTCATGTACTTACTCCACCAACAGAACTGTAAAAGTCTGTTTCCATTAGAAATCAAGTCTTCACTAACACCTCTCACAATTGATTTAAAATATACACCCTGGCTTCCTAAAAAGTATTTTAAAGAGCTTAAATGAATGCTTAAGAAAAATTTATCTTCTATTAATTAAACATTTAAGAAAAAAAACACAGAATAAAAACTCAAAAGTGAGACTATTCTACCTATGGATAATTTAAAAATTCTGTCAAGTAGGAAAAGGTTGCCAGGATCTGGTTTAGCAGGAAAAGCCCAGATCTAGCTAGCCAAGATGGGTTTTGAGCAGTTGAGAAGTTATGTTATTTGAGGATCAATAAATGTACTGAGAGAGAAAGTTAAAAAAAAAAAAGAACCACTTTCTGTGGATAACCTCAAGAGGAAATGAGTACAGTGGATGCAATGACTGCCCTGTTAGGAAAATAAAAGCTATGTCTAGTGTGCCCAGGCTACACTTGAGAGCAGAGGGTGCACACTTACGGGGTCCTGCATCAGCAATCTGTTCTCCATGATGTTCTGATTGGTGCGTGCCACCTCTGGTCTTACCCCGGTGTAAAGGCCTTCATCTTCCAGGAACCTGGGCTGTACATTCTCAGGAAGCTTTTTATATGTAGGGACTAGATCATTTATAAATAAATAAAATAAACATTAGGGCCAATCTAAATATCTCAAACTGCAATTTGGTGAATTAATCACTAGAGATTTCATTTATGTTCTTAGAAAATGCAAATTTTCCAAATTAATTTTTAAAAGCAGAACCAAGGAAAAGATGAATGTGCTCACTTGTAGCAGTATGTTGTAGAATCAGGTATTTAAAGAAAACGCCTAAATAATTTAATATGTAACTCATCAGTGTGGCATACTGAGAAGAAGGTAGTATTCAAATCATGGGATGAGGGACCAGTTTTAGCTCTATTACTCCTCAGCTAGGTGAATTAGGGCCAGGCACTTCTTTGAACTCTCTCCTCCTGTACAAAAGAGATAATAATCTACTTAACTGGGCTTCTGGGAGAATTAAATGAGGTAAAGTATGAGGACGTGCTTTGTAAATGAACAAGTTTATTTGCGTGAACGTGATCATTACCTCATTTATTCATTCATGGCTTTATTCATTCATAGAACACATCTTTACTGAGAGCCTCCTTGTGCCAGGCACAGATGAGACTCTGGGAATCCAGGCCAGGCCCCTGCTGCCTTGGAGCTTGAATCGTAGTGGGAGTGACAGGCAGCAACAGGAAGCAAAGGTCTCTACAAGATCATGCCATAGAGTAGTAAGAAAATACACAGGGGATGGTGACTTAGGGAAGGGTGGGGATAAACTTAAGACGAAAGAAAGGCTGTTCTCATCAACTCTAAGCCCCTGTAACTGATCACTGATTTGATAAAGGGTTCCCACAGTACTCTGGTATATCTTCCATTAGTCTATCAGTAAGTGTTTGTTGAATGGATATTTTTCCATGTTGTGTTTTTTTTGCTTGAAGATATTTCTTGATTGTTAGATCAGAAACTGGAATCAGTTCTGGAGATGAGGCATCCTTATACACTAGCCATATTTCATGACAAGGTAAGTGACAATGTCTAAGCTGAACAAGAAAATAAAAAGAGCAAGTACCTGTCTGCCTACTGGGTATGAAGAGCATTTCTCTTTCCATCTGCAGCCGATCATGGATGCTTTCATAATCTGCAGGTCTGACTGCTACAAAATCGTCAGCCACGTGATCTAAGCCCAATAGGAAGTCCTCGGCATCATCACCATTAAGCAGTTCTTCCTCATCCTGCATAATTGTTAAAAAGTAACAAGAAAAAATCATGCTAAGATTCTTAGTTAGAAAAATAATTCACAATATCAAACTCATGAAACTGAACATTTCCTACAACTTTATCTTTTCCTTTTTTTAAAAAAAATGAAAGCATAGAACTATATAACCTTTTGTATTTAAGAAGTGGGTTTTAAAAAAAATTGTTTTGCAGTATTCTGCACACCTGGAAGATGTCAAAATCAGAGATGGCTGTTTCAGAAGAGAAGTGGTAAGCAAAACAATCAAAATCCCAACAAATCTGGCCTCCTATGAGACTGCTTACTTTTTGCCATTTATGTAAAGAATTGGGCTCATAATTTATGTAGCAGTTTAACCTTCCACCTGGCACTAAACCAAGGGAAAAGGCACCAAGTGTATAGGTGCACAGTCCACACACCCTGTTCAGACTGCCTGGGTTTAAATCCCAGCTTCACCATATACTGCCTAAGGAACTTGAAACAGCTTATTTAACCTTCTGATCCTCAGTTTCCTCACTTATAAGATAGTTATAGTAATAGAGCTTACCTCTAAGCACTCTATGGGGATAAAATTAAATGATGCACTTAAAAATTCAAAGAGGCTATAATCACAAATGTTAGCTGACATATATTGATTTTGTTTGGATATTTTCCAAACGTCTTCTCCTCCTTCCTCTTCTTTTTCTTTCTCCTTCTCCTTCTTTTAAAAATTTAAACGTAGTGTCCATTTATGAGCAACGTCTTTTAAAATCCTGTGGAGACTTTCAAGTAGCTAAAGACAATGATGGCAGTCTAGCTACCTGCCTCTTAAGATTTCCTCCCCAAGTACACAAAAGAATAAGAAGGAAAAAGGGAATCTATGTAGAAACCATGCTTTTAACTTAACTTGAAGACAGAGAATGCCAAAACATCAAACAAGTGAAAAGAGAAAGATCACCAGATGGCAGTGTGTAATCTTCCTTCTCCTGCCCCACCTCTGCTTCGTGGTGAGCAAAATCACCCAGAGAAAAACTGCAGAGAAGACAGAAAAGGGAAGCTAGCGAAAGGGGCTACAGAGGATCTAAAACTTTGTTCAAAAAGACTAAATCAACCTTGAAGATGAAAATACTTTAAGTGTCTGGGCAGAGCATGGACTATAGGGAAGGGGCTTCCAAATGTGTGCGATTTAAAAGAGCAGTTTTAGGAACACAGAGCTTCTGGGGCAGTGAATAGGCAAAAGGAAGGGAGAAGTGGCCTTTGGAGGAAAGTGCCATAATTTCAGAAGATATTCACAATTGGAGACTTCTATCTTCAACAGGTGAAGCCCAATTCTCCTCCATTTGAGAGTGCACTATGTCTTGTGACTTGCTTCTCCTGAGTAGAATATGACAGAAGTGACAGTATGTGGCTCCTGAGACTAGGTCATAAAAGGAACTGTGGCTTCTTTTTTGGGTTCTCTCCTAGATCACTTGCTTTTGGGAAGTTAGCTGTCATGTCAGGAGGACACTCAAGCAATGTTGAACGATCTGAATGCTGATTTGTAGAATGATTGTTATAGAATAAGCTAAAATATTCCCAAGCTTCTGTAGATCTAGGTAAAAAAGGTACATTTCCGGGAGGCATTTTTCAAGGGAGGAGATTATAAGTGAAGCACAGAAGTATGCCAATTATGCGAATATTAGAATATCCTAGTGTGTTTTCCTTATTTTTAATGTGGTAAAATATATATAACATGAAGTCCACCACTTTAACCTTTTTTTTTTTTTTTGAGACAGAGTCTTGCTCTGTCGTCTAGGCTGGAGTGCAATAACGCAATCTCGGCTCACTGCAACCTCTGCCTCTCGTGTTCAAGTAATTCTCCTGCCTCAGCCTCCTGAGTAGCTGGATTATAGGTGCCTGCCACCACACCCAACTAATTTTTGTAATTTTAGTAGAGACAGGGTTTCACCATGTTGGCCAGGCTGGTTGCGAACTCTTGACCTTAGGTGATCCGCCCTCATCGGCCTCCCAAAGCTGGGATTACAGGCCACCGCACCTGGCCCATTTTAACCATTTTTAGGTGAACAGTTCAGTGGCATTAAGTAAATTCACATTGTGATTCTACCTTTACCACCGTCCGTCCATCTTCCCAGACTGAAATTCTATACCCATTAAACATTCCCTCCTTCCTCTAGCCTCTGACAACCACCATTCTACTTTCTGTCTCTATGATTTTGACTATACAGTGTAGCTCATATAAGTGAAATTGCACAATATTTATTTATTCTTTTGTGACTGGCTTATTTTTCTTAGTGTAATATCTTCAAGGTATATCTATGTTGTGGTATGTGTCAGAATTTCCATGCTTTCTGCAGTTGTATAATATTCCATTGTATATTTATGTTTATCCATTTATCTTCCGATGAACACTTGGGTTTCTTCTACCTTTTGGCTTTTGTAAATAATGCTGCTGTGAACATTGGTGCACAAGTATATGTTCAAGTTCTTGTCTTCAGTGCTTTTGGATATATACACAGAGTGGAATTGAATTGCTGGATCATATTGTAAATCTGTGGTTAACTTTTGAAGAACCACCATACTGTTTTTCATGGCAGCTGCACTGTTTTACATGGCTACAAGCAATGCACCAAAGTCCAATTTCTCCATATCCTCTGTGACACTTATTTTTTGATAAGAGCCATTCTGATGGATGTGCAGGGGTATCTAATTGTGGGTTTGATTTGCATTTCCCTTATGATGAGTGGTGTTAATTATCTTTTTATGGGCTTATTGTCTATTTGCATGTCTTCTTTGAAGAAATGTCTATTCAATACCTTTGCCCATTTTTAAAAGGTGTGTTCTCCTTTTATCTCACACATACCACCCACAGTTGCAGAATTTGAGTTGTAGCCTGGGTGTGGTGTTTGGTCACAAAAAGCTGCTTACTTTGTAAGGTTGTGGTAAGAGAGAGACCGAGATTTCATTTTCCTTGCAGAGGAACATATTTTGCACATGGAATAAATACTAATCATTACGTGGAGTCTTGCAAGAAAAACCTCAAGCCACATTATTTAATTCTTTTTTCCACAAAAGAAAAATGAACAGGTTTAGTCAAGGTTCTTCCTACCACATTGTAGGGTCTAACCCAGAGCTACAGGGAGCCATGTGAATTCAGTACTTGGGATTTCAACTCAGACGTGGAGTGTCGTTCTCCTGGTGGTGGCGGGTTTCTCCTCAGCCACTTTCTTTCTTGCAGGGACATCACCCTTTTCCTCCTAGCCCTCCACCCACACCTCATTACCATCCTGATATTAAATACCATTTCCTTTCCTCCTCCTTGTGCAGGTGGTTCTTCTTCTTCCCCTTCCTCCTCCTCTTGATTAGTTCCCGCTCTATGTCTTGCTTTTGGTTTTTCCTCTGATCCTTCTGGTTCGGGATCAAAGTTGAAAGTAAAGAAGTTATAGGCCTCTTCTGCAGAAGGGAAGCCAGGTGGAACCTAACGAAAAGCAAGGAGCAATTGCAATTTCCCATTTATAAGATGTAATGAGCTCTGCACAATTAACTGACAGCTGGCTTGATGCTAATGAGATCAGGCATATTCCAGGCCTCCGAAGCATATTGTCTTAGTTAAAGGTGTGAGATTACTGGTAATAAACTTTAATACCTGCCACAGGCAGTTGGAGGCCTCCTTTAATAGTAACTCTAGTGACTTTAACAAAACCCAGCAATTATTTACATTCCAATAAGTACATATATTATTTATAGCAGTAAATACTTTAGATAAGATTATCAAAATGACAAACAGTGGATTCACTGTTTTATCGGCCAATGCTGAGATAGTTTTGTTGTATTATGAGAACTATAGAATTTTTAAAAAAATGACCTTTTTTTGTTGTTTCTCTTTTTGAGTTAGTATTCTCCTTTTTTCCTATAATGAAAGCCGGGGCAACTTCAGAGCCGAACAAACTGTCTTATCACCAACATTTCCTGTCTTTCCATGCACCCCCTCTTCCTCGAGTCAGGCAATATTCTGATCTCTCCAGTTAGTATGAAAGTTGGAATCACTTCTCATGCTTTTTTCTTGCAGACTGCATGGCAATAGGAGTCAGGTTATATATGTAGTCATTTATTTTTAATTAAGAGATGAGGTCTCACTCTGTCACCTAGGCTGGAATGCAGTGGCACAATCATGGCTCACTGCAGCTTTGACTTCATGGGCTCAAGTGATCCTCCCATCTCAGCCTCCCAGGTAGCTGGGACCACAGGTGTGTGCCACCATGTCTGGCTAATTTTTGTATTTTTTGTAGAGATGGGGTTTTGCCATGTTGTCCAGGCTGGTCTTGAACTCCTGTGCTCAATCTATCTGCCTGTCTTGGCCTCCCAAAGCGCTGGGATTGCAGGCATGAGCCACCACACCCGGCCTGTAGTCATTTCTCATTGGATATTTGTAAAAAACACAAACAAACAAATGATTTAAAAAGACAAGATTTCTCACCTGGGGTTTAGGCTTGATTTTTCGTGCGGAATCACGGAACTTGACTCTTGAATAACTTTGGGAATCAACTTCTTGTTGAGTCCTTTCTACCTCTTCCCCTGGCTATATGAGTGGAAAAAAAAGATAGATAAACCATTTAAACCAAGAAACTTAGGCTGTTCTAAAATGAAAGTTAACCCCCCCACCCCAAAGGCTTATCTTCTGACTGCTGCTGCATCTTATCATTCCTAAGGCATGGAATACTGGCAAATTTCAAATGCAGTCATGCACTCCATAGTGACAGCCTGCAGAACTGCATGCATGACGGAGGTCCCATAGACTATAAATACAGTATTTTTACTGTACCCTTTTTATGTTTATGTAAAAAAATACTTACCATTGTGTTACATTGCTATGGTATTTAGAAAAGTAACATGCTCTTCAGGTTTGCAGCCTTGGTGTGCAGTTGGCTGTGCCATCTAGGTTTGTGTAGGTACATTCACACAATGGGTTCACACAATGACGAAAATGCCTAAGAACACATTTCTCAGAACATATCCCCATCACTAAGTGATGCAGGACTGTATATTTGAAGGTTGATGTTGATATTTTCTTACTCAACTCATCTCTCTCAAGACTAAACAAATATAAAATTGTATACTCAGTAAGCTTTAAAACGAAAACTGTTGGCCAGTGCAGTGGCTCATGCTTGAACTCCCAGCACTTTGGGAGGCCGAGGTGGGCAGATCACTTGAGGTCAGGAGTTCAAGACCGGCCTGGAAAACATAGTGAAACCCCACCTTTACTAAAAATACAAAGCTTAGCCAGGCGTGGTGGTGGGCGCCTGTAATCCCAGCTACTGGGGAGGCTGAGGCAGGAAAATCCCTTGAACCTGGGAGGCAGAGGTTGCAGTGAGCTGAGATTGCACCACTGCACTCCAGCCTGGGAGATAGAGCAAGACTCTGTCTCAAAAAAAAAAAAAAAGTGTTATCCTATAAATTAAGATTATCCACTTCACAGAGGATCATTTCCAAACAGTCTATAAAGAAAAACATTAATAATGTCTGATTGTAAATAAGTCCAACACACATCCTCCAGGGTACATGGCCTGTCCTCACTGAACCTCTGGTCCTGCTATCCACCCTGGGAAGCTGAGCCCTCTGCCTCTACTTGCTCTATGTGATAGTTATCATATGGGTATTCCCTTTTGCCTCTGAAAGCTAATCTGCAAGGTACTGTTTCCAACTTCTTACCCATCTCTCCTTCTAATCCACCCCTTTTAAAACCCAGATACTCCTCCTTTTTCATGAAGCACAATCTAAATGTCAAGCAATTTTGAGCAATTCTAAGCCATCCCAGTAGTACATATAGGTGTTCATGGCAAGAAGGAACATACTTATTCTACCTATGACAGAAACTTGATCATTATTATATGGACAGAGAATTATTTCACAGCATGGAATAACTGTCACCCAACAACAGTAATGTAGTGTGCCATCTTCACTGGGAACCTTCAATATATCCTTCCCAAGTCCTACCTGTTCCTCAAGACCACACAAAGCTACTTCCTTTCTCCATCCTAAAATGAACTCTCTTTCTGGAATCAAATTGTCTGATTCATGTCAGGCACTGTCCTATAGAGCTTGGTAATTGAAACCATGGGCTCTGAAGTCTGACTGCCTGGCTTTGAATTTTAACTCTACCACTTACAACTTAGGCCACTTGAGTAGAGCATCAAATAAGGAAATGTACATAAAATATAACCAGTTAGGTGCATTAATGGTAGCTATTATTATCATATTACTAGCTTTTTCTTACATGTCTTTTTTTTGGTCTATAGTTTGTATGCATATGATATGACTAAACATTTTAGTTTAGCCCACGGGAAACCAGAGCCTGTGGCAAGGGTTTTTCTGTGCCTGTAGTTGACTCTGAGAAGTGACACCAAAGAACAGGAATTGGGGACTGGGAAGAATAAAGCAGGTGGAAAGTGAGTGCAGGAGAACTTGATTGACAAGGCTACCACTGTGGGCAAGAGAGTTTAACCCACAGGGATCCTCTGAGGAGTCATGTAGACTGCTTCTCAGAATTGTCCGCCAGGGACACAGAAGAGGGGAATATTTGTCTAATGGCTCCTGTCCCCCAGGTGGTTGGAGGGGCTCATAAACAGATGGCCCAAAATATGATGCTTTGACATGCTGAACTGAAGAAGCCTCAAGGTCTCTCTGACCTCCCCTACCCTGGATGCCAAATTCCCTGTCTCTCCTAAAGCACAGGATGAGGTTGTTCTCCGAAGTCCCCTTAGCTGCCTGAGTCCAAACCTGCCAAAGAAGAAAACAGTGACCTTTGGTCCCTCTCCTGAGTGTTCATGAACTGTACCCATATTGCAGGAAGAAAGACTGAAGTCCATCAACACACTTGGACAGACTTCAGTCAAAAACCATTGTCTGCTCTGCAGGCCCAACAGACTTTGTCCGAGGCCACTGTTATGTTCTTCAAGCCCATTGAATTCCCCTGAAAATCATTTGCTACTTGCTAAAATCACCCACACTTCTCCATCTCTCTTTCCTCTAGGATGAAGGGTACGTAATTATCTGTACTCCTTGCACACTAATAAATGTGTATGCCTTTTCTCCTATTAATCTGCCTTTTGTCAGCTGATTTTCAGTGAACTTTCAGAGGATGACAAGGAAGTGTCCCCTTGGCCTCTACATAGTTGGTGATTGCACCAGAGGGTGTTAAGCCCCTGGTGCTTCCAGTCTTGCATATGTGTCAGAATACATGAGTGAGCCTCCGCAAGCCTTCTGGAGAGGCAGGGATACCCCTGGAATGAAACCTGGAGGTATAGCTAAAGTGAGGTGCTGTCAAATTTCACTTAGGTGCAGCTAGATGTCTAGTAATGGCCAGAATAAAAATGAGGGTGTCAGTTGGGCATAATCTATCATAATATCAAGCGACTGTATACAGTTTCCTTTTATGTTGAATTCTATACTTCTCCTTCATTTTCTCATTTTGTAGTGTTAAGGTTAAATAGTTATCTACGAACTCAATTGTACAGAAGTTGAAGCTGTGCTAATCAATACATTCCACAATGCAATGCTAAATGAAGTTATTATTTGTCTTAGTAAATTTCAGTATTTTAAATGTTTTTGAGGATGAGGAAAGAAGCAGATGAGTATTACCCAGTGTAAGGATTTTTTTTTCTTTTTTTTTTTTGAGATGGAGTCTCGTTCTGTCACCCAGACTGGAGTGCAGTGGCGTGATCTCGGCTCACTACGAACTCCGCCTCCCGGGTTCACGAGATTCTCCTGCCTCAGCCTCCCGAGTAGCTGGGATTACAGGCACCCGCCACCAAACCCGGCTAATTTTTTTTTGTATTTTTAGTAGAGACGGGGTTTCACTGTGTTGGCCAGACTGGTCTCGAACTCCTGACCTCGTGATCTGCCCGCCTCAGCCTCCCAAAGTGCTGGGATTACAGATGTGAGTCACCGCACCCGGCCTAGGATTTTTAAAAACTGCAGTGGAATAAAGATCAGATTCCTGTGCTTGATCAGGAAGGCTTTTTAAGATTCTGCCAAGTCAGGTCCCCTTGTAAAATAGGGCTAAGACTTTCTCATGCATTGTTGATGATGCCATTCTATTCCTGTCTGCTGCACTTCCTGTAGCAAAGGAGAGAGACTGATGTGTTTGAAAACACACAAAACAAACCGAGAAGTCAACCCATGAGAGAGAAACTTGGCTGTGTATAGGCAAGCCTTGGGCTTTAGAGATCTGTGAAGATGATGATAATAAAATACAAGACCAGGCAGAAAGCTTAACATTAGTAATCTAGAAAATAATTAGGTTAAATTCCATGGGGCAAAATATGTGGAAATTATTATTTTTGTTTCCTTCCAATGGGTTGGTATAGAAAATATGCTCAGATAATATAATTTCATTGATGTGATTTATTGCAGTATTGATGGTTTTATTACAGTATTTATGGACTTGATAAAAAAGTATATAATGTAATTTTTGTCAAAATCTTAAAAGGTTTCAAAGTCAATTATATTAATACATTTAAGGCCATTAATTATACTTAAAATGATTGAGCATGCTGAAGTAAATTTTAAAGAACCATAATACATTTGTATAATCTTAAAGTAATAATTACATTCAATTTCAATCCAGCAATAAAATATTGAGTGCCTATCATCATATGTGCACATATCCATCTAGAAATTCTTTCTCACCCTTAAATTTGTTGTATCCTCCAAGAAGGCTCTAGACCTTCTTCTAACTTGAGCTAAACCAATTCAAGTCCCATTGCTTTTGTTATAGCATAATTACAAAATATATTAGCTCTAGCCCTGATCTGTCTACTAAACCGTAATCTAAACCGATTTCTTAAAAGACACCCTAATCTGACTGTCTTGTAGACCTCTCAAATTTTTATATATGCTTGATACTGGTCCTGATACTAATCAAGTTGCATGATTGCAAATAACTTCTCCATTTCATATGTTCTTCTTACCTTGTTCAGTGGTTTCCTTTGAAGTACAGGTTTTTAATTTTGATGAAGTCCAATGTAGCTATTTATTCTTTTGTTACTTGTGCTTTGGGCGTCAGATCAAAGAAAGCCATGGACTAATTTTTATATAACCTGATTTTGAGGCTGGGACAAGGTGCCATTTTGGTGGGCTGCTAACAGCACCCACCACAGAGCTGAATCCCCCTATATCCCCACTGGCTGTCAACTCCACTGAGCTCCTCAAGGGTGAGCTGTCACTGTCATCACTGGGTGTTCTGAGCCTATCGGACACCTGGCAGGAAGGAGTTTCTCATAAGTGCTGGCTGGGTAACAGGTAAATTAGATTCAAGGATCAGATCTTGGGTAACCTGAGACAGGGAACCAGGGCCACATGTAGAGAAATTTTGGTCATATCTAGTGGAGGCTAAGTTTTCAAGGTTCTGTGTTACTTCTACTTTGATGTTTATGTGTTCTTAGAGATTTGCATTTGTTCACCTATCACAAATCTGCTGAGCATAAAGTGAAAGGAAATACAAAAGAGATTAAGCAGTGGTTTGCATTGGTAAATTTGGATTACTGACCAAAATATTCCTAACTGGTTTCTCCTTTTCTCTCTGAGTATACAGCATCTAACAATCATTAATACTTAAATACAGAGGGCTGACCATGTGCCCGGTACTATGTGAAACACTGTAACATGTATTCACTCATTTAATCCTCAAAACAATACCAAGAACTAGGTTCTGGAATTACTCCTATTTTATAGAGGCGGGAAGTGGGGTCTGGAGAGTAGCTAAACTCAAAGGTCACATCACTAGTGAGTGAGGTTGGCAGCCTTTAGCCCTGGTCAGCTGAAGTTCAGCATCTGTGCTCTTTGTGTACTATATTTTTTGATGAACAGGATGTTGAACCATTTTTTAGATATTCCTTCTGGATTTGAGGTATATACATGAAGAAATGTGGTTGTGAGATGTCCTATTATGAGTATGTGACTTGGTCTAAAGACAAAGCAGTTGATGTTTGCCTCAATATCGTAAGAACGGTCCTTAGGGAATATGGAATATTATGAACATACAAGCCAAGTCCTGATCACAAGGAGAAATAAACACCCTAGTAGCCCAGGGAGTATATTTTTACTTCTAAACTTCCAGCTTTATTGGAGATATCAGTATTTGTGGCCCATGGACAGTAAGAGCTACATGAATAATGATATCTATTTTTTGAAATGATGTTGTGAAATGATTTTCAGTCAGAAAGTACAGAAAAAGTCAGATATGAAAGACCAGAACCTCTTATCACTTAGCCAACATGACCAGATGCTTAGCCTCACATGCCCGCCAAAATAACCAAAGTTCTTGTGGCAAGCTGATGGGATTATAGATATTTTTCTTTATTTTCCAATATTTTTAAATTATGGCTTTTGTAGTAAGAAAATAAATGGGAATTAAAGGAAAGAAATGCTTTTTCAGTAGAATGGATCATGAGGACACATGACAAATAGTCATAAAGCCATTTCATTGGACCGACCAGTGTTCCTACTGGAGACCACAAAACATAAGCAAGGCTGCAACATTCCTTATAATTATGCAACTTGTGACTTCTTTGGGGTGAATATAGGTAACATTTTATAACACCTCATCATAGAAAAAGAAAAGGCATCATTTAAAAAATCAGAAATATCCCTAGAGCCTGCACTTCTTTGTCTTAATGGTTAAAAACAACCCAAACCAATAAAAACAACAAAAAACCAATTGGATTGTAGTTGCAAACACCTCCTGAGCCATTTGCTGTTTTTCTTTCTGTTCCTTTTTCTGCCGTCTTAGCACTTACCCCTCATAGAAATCTCTGTTTTTCTTTTCCTGGCTCCCTCTCCTCCTTAACAGCATTAACTCTAAGGTTTTCTCCAAAGGCACTCTCAAAACTTCAAACACTCACCACCGTGGAAACACTTCCTAAATCTATTTTTCCAGGTCTGGGCCCTCCTCTGTGTCTCTGGAGGAACACATATTGAGATTCCTCACCAGCACCTCATATGCAAATGAAATTCACTCTAGTGCATTCAGACTGCTTCCCCTTCCTGTTGTCAATAGCTTTCCATGCCTTGTAGAAAACTACCACCGAGGCTCCTAAATGTGACATTCAAGGACCCTTAGCATCTGACTGTTTTTCTGCTGCACTTTTATCTCTCTCCCTGCTTTCCAGGAAGATACATGGATCCAGCAATGCTGACCCAATGAGACAGACTGGAAATGATATAGAGCTGGGATCAAATCCCAACTCTTCCACATGTATGCTCTGTGACCCAGGGTGGTTTCACATCTACTCTGACCCTCAGTTTCCTCATTTGTTAAATGTGAATGAAAATAATAGTACCTGCCCTGTAGGGATAATGAAATGTGATAACATGGGACAAAGGTGGTAAAATGCCTGGCACAGAGTAGTACCTGATAAATAGTAGCTATTGTAATTATTAATATTTTTGAAATAGGGTCTCACTGTTGACCAGGCAGGACTGCAGTAGCGCAATCATAGCTCACTGCAGCCTTGAACTCCTGGGCCTAAGTGATCCTCCCACCTCAGCCTCCCAAGTAGCTGGGACTACAGGCATAAGCCAGCATGCCCAGCTAAATTTTTTATTTTTATTTTTAGTAGGGGTGGGGTCTTGCTCTGTTGCCCAGGCTGGTGTTGAACTCTTGGACTCAAGCGATCCTCCCACCTCAGTCTCCCAAAGTGTATTATAATTATTAATAAGTATTTAATACCTCCTCTGTGCATAGCTCTGCTCTAAAAACTTTTGCTGGAAACTTTACATTCTGCTTTACTGGTTTTGATCACAAAGTAGAGAGGGTATTTCTCACCTCTGTGCCAAATTCAGTCTCCAATTCTTTCTTACTGGGACTTCGTAAGCGTCTGGGCCGAGGAGTGGGGATTTCCTGCAGCAATGCACTTTCTGCTTTGGACTAAAAAGTCAAACAGAAATTTGCTGCTACATGATGTCAGGAATGCCGAGAAATAATCAGTAAAAAATACATGCTATCCTTCTTTAAGGGGAAGAGCAAGGAAAATGGTTTAGAAAAGTGACATTAAATTCTGAAGCATAATTTTCATCTGTGCCAATGCAAAATAAGACATTAACATTTAAAACTTGAAAGACAAATTGAATGGTATTCAAATCCATGCAGTTTGGGGCATAAAAAGTAAGCTAGACAAGCCCTGGAAGATTGCAATCAGCACTGAACAGAATATTCATGTGGTTTCTCTCACCCTCGCAGCTTGCAATTTCTCCCTCATGCGTCCCCTCATGGAAAATTCTGCAAAGCCTGTTCTGGAAGTTGAAGGAATTGGAGGTAAGCCTAAAAAACAAAAACAAAAACAAAAACAAAACAAAATAAAAAAAAAAGAAAAAGAAAAGAAAAGAAAAAGGAAAATTACTTTAAAACAATTCCTTCCCCCCAAAAGGGAAGGTTAAATTTAAAAAGAAATGAGAACATAATTTTATTTTGCACATTTAGAACTTCACATAAGCAAACATGAGATCACGCTAACAACCATCCTTTTGATGTAGTAAGTACGTGTCTTGGCTTTTCTGAAACTGAAAGCCAAAACCTCAGTCCTGCCTGAGACTGTCATCTTGACTTAACTAAGAATGAAATGAATGACACTTGACTGTTCAAGGCACACGAATACTTACCAATTCAATTGCCACTGGGAAAAGGCTCTCAAATTTGCTGATTTGAGAAACAAGCTTGTCGGGTGAATGGGTGGCTAATGAGTTTGGGGTTTCTGGGTAATTGCACTGATATCTTTGATCAGAGAGAAGGATCCTCACACTTGTAGACAATGACACTGTCGTGGGAGGAAGGCAGCAGGTGAAAGTAAAAGTGGTAGAAGGAAAAGTGGCAGAGAGAAGGCAAAGATAACAGGTCTGCAGGTTCCTCCTGAGCCTGCTTTATGCAAGCAAAGACAACAATCACCGGCCTCAAAGCCCTTTTCTGCAGCACAGCCACTCCGTTTCTTGGATTGTGCCTTCTTCCATATGTGTGATAGAAAGCTATAAAATACTACTTATATCATGCCCCCAACTATCACTTAATGCGTGTATGGAGGCATGAAATACTTATGGTAATGATTAGAGTCTGGCATGCATGTGTTGAAGTTCAAAGTTCTTTAAGAGAATCTCCATTAGCTTAATAAAATGGCCTTTGGCATTCTTTTTTTTTTTTTTTTTTTTTTTTTTTTTTTTTTTTTTTATTATACTTTAGGGTTTTAGGGTACATGTGCACAATGTGCAGGTTTGTTACATATGTATCCATGTGCCATGTTGATTTCCTGCACCCATTAACTCGTCATTTAGCATTAGGTGTATCTCCTAATGCTGTCCCTCCCCCCTCCCCCCACCCCACAACAGTCCCCGGAGTGTGATGTTCCCCTTCCTGTGTCCATGAGTTCTCATTGTTCAATTCCCACCTATGAGTGAGAACATGCGGTGTTTGGTTTTTTGTCCTTGCGATAGTTTACTGAGAATGATGTTTTCCAGTTTCATCCATGTCCCTACAAAGGACACGAACTCATCATTTTTTATGGCTGCATAGTATTCCATGGTGTATATGTGCCACATTTTCTTAATCCAGTCTATCGTTGTTGGACATTTGGGTTGGTTCCAACTCTTTGCTATTGTGAATAGTGCCGCAATAAACATACGTGTGCATGTGTCTTTATAGCAGCATGATTTATAGTCCTTTGGGTATATACCCAGTAATGGGATGGCTGGGTCAAATGGTATTTCTAGTTCGAGATCCCTGAGGAATCGCCACACTGACTTCCACAATGGTTGAACTAGTTTACAGTCCCACCAACAGTGTAAAAGTGTTCCTATTTCTCCACATCCTCTCCAGCACCTGTTGTTTCCTGATTTTTTAATGATGGCCATTCTAACTGGTGTGAGATGGTATCTCACTGTGGTTTTGATTTGTATTTCTCTGATGGCCAGTGATGATGAGCATTTCTTCATGTGTTTTCTGGCTGCATAAATGTCTTCTTTTGAGAAGGCATTCTTTTAAAACTCACTTAAAATCAAGTCATTTTTCATTTTACAGATAATATAACTATGGTAGATTATGTTCCTGTGGCATATGCGCACAGTCCTGAGACTTCCTTCATCTGTCACATTTTGAATTTATATACAGTTATGTACTGCACAAAGATGTTTTGGTCAATGGCAGACCCCATATACAAAGGTGGTCCAATAGGATTATAATGGAGCATATGTAGAGATCTGATCTATGGCACCTAATATTGGCTTTGCAGATCAAGTAGGAGAAATAACTGATATTCAGTAATGATGCTGGGACATTTGGTTTTCCATATTTAAAAAAAAATATACACACACACACACACACACACACACTATCTAGGTTTGTGTAAGTACACTTTATCATGGTCCCATAATGACACAATTACTCAGTTATGCGTTTCTCAGAATGTATCCCTGTCATTAAATAACACATGACTGCATTTGTTAGCCTATTTGATTAGTACCCGTTTCCTCCCCAGGTTCTAAGGTCCCCAGCCACGCAGGGAAGGCACACTGTTAAGTATCACTTAGCATGTGTGGAATGCCTGGGTGGGTAAACAGGGGCTTCTAGACTGAACCCCCCTTTCTTGCCAATGCTTTCCTCTGTCTGACCATTAACTGTGCCTCTGTCCCTATCACCAACCCCCTCCACCACCAATCAGAAGCCTTTTTCAAAACTAGTAAGTTTTTATGAACATGAAAAATAATCTTATTTACCCCCCCTTTAAAAATTCAGGGTTTTTTAGTTTTCATAAAACAGTTATTATTTGTATGTTGTTTACTAGAACAATTTTATGAATTATTCTTTAAAAGAGAGACAAGATATTAAACACTATCTCTTCTGAATAAAGAAACTGAAGTAGGTTTATTATTAGTTTTAAAACCATTGACAATTTTTGAAACCATAAAAAGTAGCTCTTGCCAGATTCTTTTTTGAAATTATGACATTTATCACTTTTAATAGACTTTAATTTTTTAGAGCAGTTTTAGGTCCCACAAAAAAGTTGAGGGGAAGTTGCAGAGACTTCCCATGTATTCCAGCCCCAACATGCTTAGTTTCCCCGATTATTGCACCCCCCACCAGAGTGGCACATTTATTACAATTGATGAACCTCCATTGACGCATCAATCACCTAAAACCCATAGTTTGCTTGGGGATTTACTTTTGGTGCTGTATGTTCTATAGATTTGGATAAAGCTTATAATGATACATATCCAGCATGATGAATAATACAGAGTAGTCTCACTGCCCTTCAAATCTTCTGTGCTCCACCCATTTAGCCCTCCCTCCCCTCTACTTTCTGGCAACCACTGATCTTTTTACTGATTTTGTTTTTAAAGCCTGTGATAGTAAAAGACATGTAGAGGATTTAAAGATTTCCAAATCAGGTCTGTACAACTAGCTGATGGCATGTCGTCTCCCTAGCCAGACTGTGACCAGCTGAGAGCAAGAAACATATTGCAGGACTTTTGAACTTGGTTTTTGTAGTATTAGATCAGTGAAGGAAAAACACAGAAAGGAACCATGATGGTGTGAGGGATATTATACTCAAAAAGGTATTTCAAACAAGATAAATGTAATCTTCATTTGTTTGAAACCAGATAATGATGAAGACTTTTTAAAAAAGATAATATTACTAACATGACATCCATGGAAGCCAAAGGTACCAGTTCCCTCCCTTTGACATCATAGCTAATGGGGTTAAGTACTTTCATTTTTGTCTTGGTAGAATATGGCAAACAGTGTTTCTTTAAACAGCTGGAAATACTAAGACAACCCTCATTAAACATTTTTCTTCTAATTTATTGTCAGTTGCTCCACTCCATTACTAATCAGCTACATGATCTCGAACTGGCTCTCCCTTTCAGGCCCTGCGGGTGAGAACTGATCTGCCAGGCTTGAGGAAGCGCTTAATTTCACATTTACAAAAAGAGGCATATTCAGAAAATGGCCCTTTGACACAGCTAAGAAAATCTGACATGAATAAATTTTCTGTAGCATCAAATGCAAAGTGTGATGAAAACAATTTTTTTAAGATTTGATTTGAGGGCATGCAAGAACTTATGGATAACGACAGAATTTTAGGACATTCCATTAAAAATATATACATAATGTCAATGTAGCAT
The DNA here is from genome assembly GCF_006542625.1 of Nomascus leucogenys. Lineage (NCBI taxonomy): Eukaryota > Metazoa > Chordata > Mammalia > Primates > Hylobatidae > Nomascus > Nomascus leucogenys. The sequence goes on from NC_044400.1 coordinate 69,630,125, forward strand.
GAAATGTGGATTTATTTGGCAAAGTGATGTTTTTCATCAGACACAGCAAGAGACTAGATGTTCAGCAATGTTGCTCTTGGTCCCTAGCAAACCCATTAACCCCAAGGCTACATGAGCCTTGTGTTTGAAATGGCTTTCAGATCTTCTCTGCACTCTCTCTCCTCTTTCCTATCACCGATACTCACTGTTCCCCAGTTCTTTCTCTTTTCAGGCTTAATAAAGTAGTGGACACTCTCCATTTTTCTCCTAAGGACTTCTGTTTTACCTGACCCCTCAGAAAACACAACCATGTTTTCCTAACAAACAGGTATTTCATTTCAAATAATTTTCTGTTCCTATCATGTTATGTCCACAAATTGATGTGATCCAGAATCCTGATGCCTTACTTATGTTTTTCATTAATAACAGTTTTATTGACATATAAGCCATATACCACAAAGATCCTGCTTTTAAAATGTGCAGAACACATGAATAGGCATTCTCTGAGAAAGAAGTACAATTGGCTAACTAGCACATGAAAAGATGTTTAACATCCTTAGTCATTAGGAAAATGGAAACTTAAACCACAATTAGGTACCACTTCACCCCTATAGGATGACTATAATAAACAAGAGAGATAATAACAAATATTGACAGGGATGTGGATAAATTAAAACTTCTGTGCTGGTAGGAATATAAATTGCTGTAACTACTTTGGAAAACATTTTGGTAATTCCTCTAAATCTTTGGCAAATATTTAAAAGTATGATAAAAATTTATGTCAACTTAAAAATATGCAAGGAGAACCTAGTATTTCCATAATTATTGCAGGGGAGGTGGACAAAAGAGTTACAAGGACACAGGCCTGAACTACCTTTTACTTCTGCCTCTCCATTCCCAGTGCTCAAACCTCACCACAAAATTATCTTTCCCTAATTTAAAATTCCAGGATAGACTATAAAACATAGAGATAAGGGGGTAGGAAGAGGATGGGGCAAAAGCCAGCTTGACTTCAGTAGCAAAAATGGGAGAATAACAGGACTGAGAGGAAAAATGTATTTCTGGGCTCTCTAACCTGTTCCATTGGTCTGTATGCCTGTTTTTGTACCTGTACCATGCTGTTTTAGTTACTGTATCCTTGCAGTATAGTTTGAAGTCAGGTAGTCTGATGCCTCCAGCTTTCTTCTTTTTGCTTAGGATCATGTTGGCTATTTGGGCTCATTTTTGCTTCCAAATGAATTTTATAATAGTTTTTTCTAATTCTGTGCAAAATGTCATCAGTAGTTTGATAGGAATAGCACTGAATCTTAAATTGCTTTGAGCAGTATGTCCAACCTAACAATACTGGTTCTTCTTATCCATGAGCATGGGATGTTTTTTCATTTGTTTGTGTTATCTCTGATTTCTTTCAGCACTGTTTTGTAATTCTTCTAGTAGAGATCTTTTACCTTCCTGGTTAGCTGTATTTCTAGGCATTTTATTCTTTGTGTGGCTATTGTGAATGGGATTGCATTCTTGATTTGGCTCTCAGCTTGGACATTATTGGGGTGTAGAAATGCTACTAATTTTTGTACATTGATTTTGTATTCTGAAACTTTGCTGAAGTTGTTTATCAGATCTAGGAGCCTTTGGGCAGAGACTATGGGGTTTTCTAGGTATACAATCATATTACTTGCGAAAAGAGATAGTTTGACTTTGTCTCTTCCTAGAAATAAAGCCACACATCTACAACCATCTGATCTTTAACAAAGCTTACAATAACAGCAATGGGGGAAAGGACTCCCTATTCAATAAAAGGTGCTAGGATAACTGGCTAGCCATATGCAGAAGACTCTTTCCTTTCACCATATACAAAAATCAACTCAAGATGGATTAAAGACTTAAATGTAAAACCTAAAACTTTAGAAATCCTAAAAGTAAACCTAGGAAATACCATTCTGGACACTGGCCCTGGCAAAGACTTCATTATGAAGTCTCCAAAAGCAATTGCACCAAAAACAAAAATTGACCAGTGGGACCTAATTAAACTAGAGAGCTTCTGCACAGCAAAAGAAACTATCAACAGAGCAAACAGACAACCTACAGAATGGGAGAAAATATTTGCAAACTATGCAACTGACAAAGGTCTAATATTCAGAACCTATAAGAAACTTAATTCAATAAGCAAACCACAAACAACCCCATTGAAAAACAGGCAAAGAACTTGAACAGATAATTTTCAAAAGAAGATGTACTTGTGGCCAACAAACATTTGAAAAATGCTCAATATCACTAATTATTAGGGAAATGCAAATAAAAATCACAATGAGATTCCATCTTACACCAGTCAAAATGGCCATTACTATATTAAAATCTCAAAAAATAACAGATGCTGGCAAAGTTGAGAAGAAAAGGGAACTGTTATACACTGTGGGTGAGAACGTAAATTAGTTCCGCCACTGTGGAAAGCAGTCTGGCGATTTCCCAAAGAACTTAAAATAGAACTATCATTTGGCCCAGTAATCCCATTACTGGGTATACACACAAAGGAATATAAATCATTCTACCATAAAGACACATGTACTCACATGCTCATCACAGCACTGTTCACAATAGCAAATACATGGAATTTACCTAGGTGCCCATCAGTGGTGTACTGGATAAGGAAAATGTAGTACATATACACCATGGGATACTACATAGCCATAAAAAAGAATGAATTCATGTCCTTTGCAGCAACATAGATGGAGCTGGAGGCTATTATCCCCTAAGCGAATTAATGAAGGAACAGAAAACCAAATACCGCATGTTCTCACTTATAAGTGGGAGCTAAACATTGAGCTACATATGGACAAAAAGAGGGAAACAATAGAGGCTGGGTGTGGTGGCTCATGCCTGTAATCCTAGCACTTTGAGAGGCTGAGGTGAGAGGATTGTCTGAGCTCAGAAGTTCAAGACCAGCCTGGGCAACATGGTGAAACCCTGTCTCTACTAAAATACCAAAAATGAGCTGAGTGTAGTGGCATGTGCCAGTAATCCCCTCTACATGGGAGGCTGAGGCAGGAGAATCACTTGAACCCAGGAGGTGGAGGCTGCAGTGAACCAAGATTGTGCTACTGCGCCCCAGCCTGGGCAACAGAGCAAGACTCTGTCTTCCAAAAAAAAGAAAAAGAAACAACAGACATTGGGTATTTGAGGGTGGAGGGTGGGAGGCAGGTGAGGGTTGAAAAACTACCTATTGGGTATTATGCTGATTACCTGGGTGACAAAATGGACTGTATACCAAACCCCCGCAATATGCAGTTTACCCATGTAACCAACCTGCACATGTACCCCTTGAACCTAAAATAAAAGTTGGAAAGACAATTAAAAAATAGATAATTTATGAAGTCACCATTTTTTGTTTTTAAATTTACATATGCTTCACCCTGTTACATATTATAATTGTTGTCAATCAAAGCATGTAGTTGATTAATACTAATTAAAAACTTTCAAATTTTGAGGATTAAAAAAATGTAATTAGTAGACAATCTGATGCAAGACCCTAGGATAGCCTTTAAGCCACAATTAATGCTATGGGTACATAGGACACGACCTTATTGTCAGGCAGGTTTTTACCCAGGGCAAGAAAAGGGCCCAAAAGCTTATTGGTGGCTGTAACTAGAGTTTAAGAAAGTAGGTTATTGATTTCTTCTCCTGATTTTCTAATTTTTATGAAATAGACTAGTATCACTTGTGAAAGTATCACTACATAAAAAGAAAGTCAGAATGGGCTGAGAACAAACTGGCTGTCCCTGTATGAGCCCCAGCACTGCTGATAGTTCACATTTGCTGAGGTGCTCTGGAGGAACTTCTCTGGTCACTATCTTTTTTTCTAGTTCTCCCAGGCTCACTCTTTCCGAGTCCCACCAGCATTTTCATTTTATGTTAGCTGAAAACTCAGGAACCCTGGCTCTGGCACATGCATCTCTTTCTCATGTGGGGTCTTGGGATCCTGGCCCTGCCCAGTGCCCCTTCCTCTTCTTTATACTTCAGCAGATGGCGCAGGCTTGGGGATCATCAGCCTGGACAAGACTCGGTGCTCTCATGCTGTTGTGGTGGTGCACAGGGCACGAGGCTCCAAACAGGACTTTCAGAGACTCTGAGAGTTGTCAAGAATATCACAGATATATTTTGACGTGGAGATTCTACTTAGGATTGAGTCTTCCCCATTGTCTTCTACAGAGTGGAAAAAAATATTAACAGGTATTCAGGAGGGCCAAGAACTGCATGAGAAATGCTAGGTTAAGTGTGTGTAGTCTCAGAACAAGCTTCATGAATTTCCAAGAGTAGAAATGATATGAAAAGTTTCTCAACTTGAATTCTCTTTTTGGGGCAGTTCATTTCTAAGAGGATACTAGTATTCTACAAAGTCCAGTTTTGGAAATGCTGGATTACAGAATCTTGTCTTGACTCTTCATTCAACCAACAAATATTCTCTGAGCATCTGTTATGTGTTCAAGGTACTAGGGATAGGGCAGTAAACAAAACAAATGAATGCCTCCACCCCCAGAAAGAATGTATGCCAGTGGGGGAGATGGACCACAAACAAGTTCTGTAGTTAGTATGTCAGATGGTGATACAAGTGTAGAGACAAATAACACAGGATCGGGGATAAGATGAGCCAGGAGGGAGGGGTGAATTGCAGTTTTAAATAGAGTAGGCCAGGTGCAGTGACTCAAGCCTGTAATCTCAGCACTTTGGGAGGCTGAAGCAGGCAGATTGCTTGAGCTCAGGAGTTTAAGACCAGCCTGGGCAATATGGTAAAATGCTGCCTGTACAAAACTTAGCTAGGTATGGTGGTGTACACCTGTAGTCTCAGCTACCTGTAGTCTCAAAATTAGCTAGGTGAGGTGGGAGGATGGCTGTGCCCAGGAGGCAGAGGTTGCAATGAGCCGAGATTGCACCACTGCACTCCAGCCTGAGCAACAGAGCTAGACCTTGTCTCAATAAATAAATAAATAAATAAATAAAGTGGCTAGGTAAGGGCCTCCAGGTGACTTAAGAACAGGTGAAGAAAGTGGGGGATCAAACCATGTAGACACCTAGGGGATGAGAATTTCAGGTACAGGTAGTACTATCTGATGCAAAGACACTGAGATAGGGCTAAGCCTGATGTGAGGCCAGAGCAGAAATGGGGAACCCAAAAATTGAGGGAGGGGATGGAATACTAGGATATTAGGTCATAGAAGTAAGGGGAAATGCAACCACGTAGGTCATCCTAAATAATTAGGCATTAACAAATATGATGACATCAAGAAGGTGGTGAAGCAGGCATCAGAGGGCCCCCTCAAGGGCATTCGGGGCTACACTGAGCACCCAGGCTGTCTTCTCCGACTTTAACAGTGACACCCACTCTTCCACCTTTGATGCTGGGGCTGGCATTGCCCTCAGTGACCACTTTATCCAGCTCATTTCCTGGTATGACAATGAATTTGGCTATAGCAACACAGTGGTGGACCTCATGGCCCACATGGCCTCCAAGGAGTAAGACCCCTGGACCACCAGACCCAGTGAGAACACTAAAGAAAGAGAGGCCCTCAGCTGCTGAGGAGTCCCTGCCGCCTTTAGTCCCCCACCTCACTGAGAATCTCCCCTCCTCACAATTTCCATGCAGACCCCCTGAAGAGGGAGGAGCCTAGGGAGCCCCACTTTGTCGTGTACAATCAATAAAGTCCCCTGTGCTCAAAAAAAAAAAAAAAGAATTTGGCGTTAACTCTGAGTTGAGTGAGAGCCATTGGAAGGTTTAAACAGAGAAGTGACATGACTTTATTTTCATAGGACCACTCTGGCTGTTGGGTTGAAAATGAGGGGTGAGAATGGAAGCAAGAAGATCAGTTAGGAGGCTACTGCAATATTCTAGATGAGAGGTGAAAGTGGCTTAGATCAGGGTGGTAGCAATAGAGAGAGTGAGAAGTAATCATTAGATCTATTCTGAAGGTAGAGCAGACAGGATTTGATGGTAGATAGGATGTGGGCAGACAGAAAGACAGGGGTTATGGATGACTCCAAATTTTTGACCCAAGCAATAGAAAAAAATGTAAAGTCCATTTAATGAGATGGGATTGAGTCTAGGAGAAACAGGTTTGGGTTGATAGAAACAGATCAGGTCAGTTTCAGTTAAGTAAAATTTGAGTTGTCTCAAAATACATAATAGATCTAGAGAAATGTAAGAGCTAAAACTATAAAATTTCTAGAAGAAAACATGGGAGAAAATTTCCATAACCTTGAGTTGGGCAACTAATTTTTAGATACAACCCCAAAAGCACAATCCATAATAAAAATATAATAAATTTGAGTTTATCAAAATTTAAAACTTTGTACTTCAAAGACACTATTAAGAAAATGAAAAGACAAGCCATTGACTTGGAGAAAATATTTTCAAATTATGTATCTGATAAAGTACTTGTATCTAAAATACATAAAGAATTTTTACAACTCTATAGTAAGACAACTCAATTAATAAATGAGTAGAAAATGTAAATAGCTGGGTGTGGTGGCTCACGCCTGTAATCCCAGCACTTTGGGAGGCCCAGGTAGTTGGATCACTTGAGGTCAGAAGTTCAAGATCAGCCTGGCTGACATGGTGAAACCCTGTCTCTGCTAAAAATACAAAAATTAGCTGGATATGGTGGTAAGCACTTGTAATCCCAGTTACTCAGGAGCCTGAGGCAAGCGAATTGCATGAGCCCAGGAGGTGGAGGTTGCAGTGAGCCAAGATCGCACCACTGCACTCCAGCCTGGGTGACAGAGCGAGACTCTTGTCTCAAACAAACAAACAAAAAGTAAATAGTCATTTTACTAAGAAGATATACAAATGCCTAGTAAGAATATGAAAAAAATACTCAAATCATGAATCATGAGGGAAGTGCAAGTTAAAAGCACAAGACACCATTATACATCTACTGTAAAGGGTATAATTAAAGACAGATAATATCAAGTGTTGGAAAAGATGTGGAGAAACTGGAACTTTCATACATTGTTGTCAGAAAAGTAAAATGATGCAGCCACTTTGAAAAGTATATCGGCAGTTTCTTAAAAAGTTACACGTAAGTTTATCATATGACTCAGAGATTCTATTGTAGCAGGACAAGCCGCCGACAAAACCCCTTAGACACCAAGTTAAAGAAGGAAGGGCTTTATTCGGCCCAGAGCTTCAGCAAGACTCACATCTCCAACAACTGAGGTCCCTGAGTGAGCAATTCCTATCCCTTTTAAGGGCTCACAACTCTAAGGGGGTCCACGTGAGAGGGTCGTGATCGATTGAGCAAGCAGGGGTACGTGACTGGGGGCTGCATGCACTGGTAATTAGAACAGAACATAACAGAACATGGATTTTCACAGTGCTTTTTTTATGCAAATAACCAATTAGATCTTTAACTACCAGGGCCAGGGTGTGGCACCGGGCTGTCTGCTTGTGGATTTCATTTCTGCCTTTTAATTTTTACTTTTTCTTTCCTTGGAGGCAGAAATTGGGCATAAGACAATATGAGGGGTAGTCTTCTCCCTTACCACCACTAGGAATCCTCCAAAAAGAAATGAAAACATAAGTTTACACAAAGCCATGTTGCAAGTGTTCACAGCAACACTGTGGATAATAGCACCAAACTGAATATAATCCACATGTCCATAAACAGGTGAATGAATAAACAAAGTATAGGGTGTCCATATGATGAAATATAATTCATCAACAAAAGAAATGAAATTGAAATGTGGATACATGCTACAATACTTATGAATCTCAAAAATCATTATGCTAAGTGAAAGAGTTCAGGTGCAAATCACTACATATTGTATGATTCCATTTACATGCAATGTTCAGAAAAGACACACAGGGATAAAAAACAGATCAGTGTTTGTCTAGAGCTAGGGCTAGGAGTGGAGGCAAATAGGCACAAAGGAACTTTTTAGGGTGATAAAAATGTTCTAAAACTGGATTGTGTGATTTTGCATGTTTATATATCTACCAAAAATTCCTTAAATTGTACACTAACAATGGGTGAATTTTATGATATGTAAGTTATATTTCAATAAGTCTACTAAAAATATGAGTTGTCTTATTAGATGTGCAAAAGTGGATGTTGAGTACGCACTTGCATATTTAGTCTGGAAGAAGTCCACGCTGGAGATAAAAATTTGGAACTGGTCAGTATATAGATTGAATTTAAAGTCTTGAGATGACAACGATAATTGAGTATTGATAAAGACAAGAGAGCCAAGCACTAAGCCTAGGGTGCTCCAACATGGAGTAGTCGGGATGTGAATAAGAACAAGCAAAGGAGAAAGAGGTACAGCCAGTGAGGCAGAAGGAAAACCAGGCAAGTGGAGTCCTGGAAGCCAAGTACAAAAGTAGGAGAGAATGATGAGCGCCATCAAATGCTGTGAAAGTCAAGTAAGATAAAGACTAAGAACTGACTATTGAATTTAGCAAATGTGTCATTGGTCACCTTGGCAAGGACATTTTCAATAAATGGGTGGGAGTGTGAGTTGCATTGGAGTGATTTCAAGAGAGGACTGGAGACAAAAATGAGAGAAAATGAGTTTGAAAGACTTTTGCTGTAAAGAAGTTTTATTTTTTTGTTTGTTCGCTTTAAAGGAGGGTAGGGAATTGGGGCTTTGAGTACAGATTAATTGTGGCCTTGGCTTTCCTCATAACTAACAATAGGTAATATTTATTTATACGTATTAGTACTTTAATTTAGTCTTCCCAGTACTGTGTGAGGTAGTGAACTGCAGTGTTAGTGAATGTCTTGACGTTTCCTACATTCTCCACTGTGCATCCTTGGACTAGAATGTTCATCCCATTCTCCACCTGGTGGGCACTAAGGTAACCCCCAAGGCCCGGCTCCTTCAGGCAGCTCCCCTCTATGTCTCATGCTGTGCTTTATAACATTCCCCTCCCACCCCAGGCCAGTCTCTCCAGGTCCTCATGACTTTTAAAAAGTATGCCTAAAATAAACACTTTATTTCCTTTCATTTACATCATATTTCACTCGATTCTGAACTTTCTTTTCCACCAATACTGACAAATTGGCTCCGAAATGATGGTTTAATCAGAGAAACTAACATGAATGAATGGAAAACAGATGTTAGTAATGAAGAAATTTATGTTCATAAGAAACTACTTAATGTGTGATAGTTACTCCCTCAAGAGATGGTGCAAGATGGAATCATGGGGGAGTGTGTGTACTTTTAAACTAGATGTTTATTTTATTTGGAACTATTCCATGTTCAGGGAAATGCTTTCTTTATTTGGAATGTCATGACTATATATATGTTTGAAGAGCAGATTAGAAGCCAAGCTTTCACTGCATGGGTTTGTGGTGTGGTTCATTAGGGAGGTGGCACCTCTGGGCATGTGCCTGAAGCAGTGTGTGAGGCCATAGGTTAGGGGTGCTGCTCTCTGCATCTCTAAATGCAGCCTGACCTTGACAATACTTGGAGCCTCGTAGGACAGAAGGTCACAGGTTCAAGGTGAGGAGCTGGGCTGGTATCACTGAGGGACAGCCCAGACTCATGAGAAGTTTGGGAAGTAAAAGGTCAAAGGAGTAATCAAACATGTGGATCCAGATGTTTGAGCAGACTTGGTTGAAAAGACCTGGTGGGCATGGTGGTAAGTAAGCACACCTAAGGCAGAGCAACACCTAGAGGGAAAAGCAGAGAGGCCACTTGGACATACTGTTCACCCAGAGTGCCGTCTGCATGCCAGCACTATGCTAAGCAGAGCTGAAAGTCAGGCTCTGCCCTCAAGGACTGCTAGTTTGGTGAAGGAGGGGAGGAGGTGTACCAATGAAAAGATGCCTCTGGATACTCACACAGGCACAAGGGCCATGGGAGCAAAGAGGAGATCTACTCAGCTTACTCTAGGGAATAGGGGATGTTTTCCAAAAGGGAAGACATGTATATATTGATTTTTGAGAGATAAATAGTTAGAATTAAGACAAATAAATGAAAACCCCAAATAGGAAACATGCTGTTCTAGGGAGGGAGAGGTGGATGATCTACCTGAGTATCATTCTGTTTTTTTATTTTTTTTTATTTTGAGACGGAGTCTGGCTCTTTCGCCTAGGACGGAGTGCAGTGGCGCTATCTCAGCTCACTGCAAGCTCCGCCTCCCAGGTTCACGCCATTCTCCTGCCTCAGCCTCCCGAGTGGCTGGGAATACAGGCGCCCGCCACCACACCCGGCTAATTTTTTGTATTTTTAGTAGAGACGGGGTTTCACCGTGTTAGCCAGGATGGTCTCAATCTCCTGACCTCGTGATCCGCCCGCCTCGGCCTCCCAAAGTGCTGGGATTACAGGCGTGAGCCACCGCGCCCGGCCTCATTCTGTTTTTTAAAAAATGAAGCACAGTCAGATTATCAATCTGGTGAACACTCTAAACTTGTTTTATGAACCATATTAAGATTCCTCTGTGTATTTCTGGACCCACTGTTGACAGTGCTGGCTGGGTCATAGCATTGCCATTGTACCTTCCATGGGTAACTGTAAACCATCAGATCCAAAGATCAAAGAGGGTTCAGTTTGAAGCTATGGAATGATGCTGGAGTGCAGCAATTAGGAATATAGGTTTGGATGTCAACATATTGGAGTTTGAATTTTGGCCTTACCACTTCTGACTGTTGGTTTTCTCTGAACTTTAATCTCCTAATAAATGAAACAATGCCTCATAGTAGGACTGCTCTGAGATTTAAATAATATAATGCATGTAAAGACCTTAGCACGACGCCGGCAAGCTTTTTGCCTAACTCAGAACATGGTCTTAAGCTCTCAGAGTTCAAGATGGCAGATTCATCATCTGTTTGCCTGTCTGTCTGTTTATCACTGCTTCCATCCCCCACTCTGGGAGGGTAACAGCCTCAGGTAAACCAGTAAGTGCTTAGAGAAGAAAAATAAAATTGAACCATGCAAGCGTAAAAAGTCCCATAGCTTTCTCAGCATCCATCTGTGAGCATAAACTTTCTTGTTATGGCTGAGGAGACTACTGAATCTGAGGTTCCACCTTGGAAACCTCACGTAAGGTAAGCAGTGTTTATAAATTAGTCATGAGGAAGAGCTTCATGATCCATTTATAGAGTATTAATGTTAGCTCAGGTTACCAAATCTTACCTGCAGGCATGCTTCCAAACATGCGACTCTCCCCTTAACATTTAAAAAAGGGGAGGGGAGTACAAGGATGGGCTCATTGTTTGAAAATCAATAAATGTAATACACTGCATTAACAGAATGAAGGACAGGAAGTGCATGATCTTCCCAATTGATGCAGAAAAAGCATTTGATAATGCTTTTTACAATTTAATGGCTTTTCATGATAAGACCACTCCACAAACTAGGAATAGAAGGAAGCTACCTCAACAAAATAAAGGCAATACAAAAAGCCCATCACTAAGACAAGTCTCAATGGTGAAAAACTGACAGCTTTTTCTGTAAGATCAGGAACAAGGCAAGAATGCCTGTTCTTACCACTTCTATTTAACAGAGTATTGAAAGTCTGAGAACAATTAGGCAAGAAAAAGGAAATGAAAGCCATCCAAATTGAGAAGGAAGAAGTAATATTATCTTTGTTCATGGTGACATGATGTTGTATATAGAAATCCTAAAGATTCCACAAAAAAAATTGTTAGAACTAATAAAGAATTCAGCAAAGCTACAGGATATAAAATCAACACACAAAAATCAGTTGCATTCGTATACATTAAAAATAAGCAATCCAAAAACAAAGTTAAGAAAACAATTCCATTTACAATAACATAGAAAAGAATAAAATACTTAGGAATAAATCTAACCAAGGAGACAAAGAACTTGTACATTGAAAACTATTAAAAATTGCTTAAAGAAAGACACAAATAAATGTGAAGACATTCTGTGTTCATAATATTTTTAAAATGTCAATACTACCCCCAAATTATCTACAGATTCAATGCAATCCCTATCAAAATCCCCATGGCTTTTTTTTTTTTTTTGTAGAAATAGAAAAATTCATTCTAAAAATCTTATTGAGTATCAGAGGACCTCAAAGAGCTAAAACAAATTTGAAAAAGAAGAACAAAATTGGAGGTTTCACATTTTCTGGTTTCAAAACATATTACAAAGCTACAATGATCAAAGCAGTTTGGTACTAGCAAAAGACAGATATATAGACCAATGGAAAAGAATTGAAAGCCTGAAAATAAACCCTTGAGTATATGGTCAAATGATCTTCAGCAAGAGTGTAAAGACCACTCAATGGGGAAAGAGCAGTCTTCAACAAAAGATCTTGGGAAAACTGGAAATCCACATGAAAAAAATGCAGTTTGTCCCTTACCTTATATCATATACAAAAATTACCTCAAAATGAATCAGAGATCTAAACATAATACCTAAAACTATACAACTCCTAGAAGAAAACATAAAGGAAATTTTTATGACATTGAATTTGGCAATAGTTTCTTGGATGTGACACCCAAAGTACAGGCAATGATAGCAAAAATAAACAAATGGGGCTATACCAAACTTAAAAACTTCTGTGCAATTATCCCTCCCTTAGGAACACCAAATTGAACAATTATCTGTGTAAGAAAACACCATTATAAGAACCAAAAAACCAGGTGAGTGATCACAGTTCTAGTTTTAACATAATAACAAGGAAAGATGCATTGAGGAGGGTAGGAAGGGCAGTCTTTCACTGCCTACACCACCCTTCCCCCAAGCCCAGGCAGCACAGCACAGAGAAAGAATCTATGTACTTGGAAGAGGAAGAGTGAAGTGAGTATGGGATTTTGCATTGGAACTCAGTGCTGTGCTGACACAGTGGAACACAATAGTGAGCAGAATTCTGCTGGTGCCCATGGAGGGAACATTTAGATCAGTCCTGGGCCAGAGGGGAATCCTCCCCTCTTCCCAGTGGGAAAAACCTGAGTCCTGGCCAGCCTCATGACCAGCTGACTAAAATCGTCTACTTCTCTAAATAAATTGCACTGGCAGCCAGGCTACAATGACTGCAGTCCTTGGGTAAGCCCTGGTGCCATGCTGATCCCAGAGGCTGTGGGGTGGGATGCAACCCAGTGAGACATCAGCTGCAGCAACTATGGGAGTGATTCATGACTCCTTCCTAAATCCAGATAGTACAGTGTGGAGAGAGACTCCTTCCACTTGGAAGAAGGAGAGAGAAGAGTACAGAGGACTTTGTCTTGCAATTTGGGTACCAGCTCAGCCACAGTAAAATAAAGCATGAGGCAGATTCCTGAAGTCCTCCATTCTAGGACTTTGCTCCTGAGCAGTGTTTCTAGACCCAGTTTGGGCCAGATGAGAATCTGCTGCTCTGGTGGGATGTACCCAATCCTGGCAGGATCCACCACCTGTTGACTAAAGTGGCCTTGGGCCTTGAATAAACAACAGTGGCAGCCAGCCAGTAGTGGCTGTGGGTCATAGGCAAGCCCAGTTCCATGCTAGCCTGGGAGCCTGTGGGATTCAGTTGTGACCCAGCAAGTGTGATCAGCAAGGTGCCAGCTGTGGTGGCCACAGGAATGCCCACATTACCCTCCTCCAACTTTAGGTAGCCCAGTGCAGAGAAAGATTCCTGCTTGGGGGAAAGTGAGGGAAGAGAGCAAGAGACTTCACCTGGAAACCAAGGGAATTCTCCCTTATCTTCCCTAAGTTTATCAAAGCTGTGTTTCTAGAAATGTGCGAGAGTTGCAGTGTTATTGGGCTTAGGGCTCCCCTAGTGCTGAAACAGCTGCAGTGGCCTCAGGCTTAGATAACTACATTCAATCCCCTTTGAGTTTTTGGAAAGCCCTCTTAAAAAGGATGGGTACAAGCAAGCCCAGACTATGAAGATTGGAATAAATACCTAACTTTTTGATGCCCAGACATCCATGAACAATCATTAAGAACATCCAGGAAAACATGACCTCACCAAACAGACTAAATAAGGCACTGACGATTCCTGGAGTGATAGAGATATGTGCCCTCTCAGACAGAGAATTCAGAATAGTTGTCTTTAAGAAGCTCAAGGAGCTTCAAGATAACACGGAGAAGGAATTCTGAATTCTATCAGAGAAATTTAACAAAAAGATTGAAATAATTTTAAAAAATCAAGCAGAAATTCTAGAGCTAAAGAATTCAGCTGACAAACTGAAAAATGCATCAGAGTCTTTTGACAGCAAACTTGATCAAGTAGAAGAAAGAATTAGTAAGCTCAAAGACAGACTATAGGAAAATACACAGTCAGAGAAGAAAAATGAAAATAAAATAAAAAAGAATGAGGTATGCCTACAAGATCTAAAATCTAGCCACAAAGGCAAAAGCTAAGGGTTACTGACCATAAAGACGATGTAGAGAAAGAGCTCAGGGTAAAACATTTATTCAAAAAATAATAAGTTTTCAAACTTAGAGAAAGATATCAACATCCAGGTACAAGAATGTCAAAGAACACCAAAACACTCAAATCCCCTAAGACTACTGCAAGGTCTATAAAAATCACACTCTCAAAAGTCAAAGACAAAGAGAGGATCCTAAAAGCAGCAAGAGAAAAGAAACAAATAACATATAAAGTAGCGCTGATTCATCTGGCAGCAGACTTCTCAGTGGAAACCTTATAGGTCATGAAGGAATGGGATGATATATTCAAAGTGCTGAAGAAAACAAACAAACAAACAAAACTTCCAACTTAAGAGTATTATATCCAGCAAAGTTATCCTTTAAACATGAAGGAGAAATAAAGACTTTTCAAGGCAAGCAAAAGCCAAGGGATTTCATCATCACCAGACCTATCTTACAAGAAATGCTAAAGGAAGTTCTTCGATCTGAAAGAGAAGAATGCTAATAAGCAATAAGAAATCTGAAGGTATAAAAATCACTAGTGAACATAAGTACACAGACAAATACAGAATACCCTAACACTATAATTGTGGTGTTTAAATCACTCATGTCTTTAACCCTGAAGACTAAAAGAGAAACCTATCAAAAATAATAACTATGGCAATTTGTGAAGAGATAGACAGTACAAAAAGATACAAGTAGAGACAACAGAAAATAAAAAAGCAGGGGAGAGACAGGGTTAAAATATAGAGTTTTTCAGTTTTTGCTTTTTATTTTCTTTTCATTGGGATCAGAGTTAAGTTGTCATCGGCTTAAAATAACTGGTTATAAGATGTTATTTGCAAGCCTCATGGTAACCACAGAGCAAAAACCTATGACAGGTACAAAAAAATAAAAAACAAAAAATGTTTAACTTATTACCAGAGAAAATCACTTATACACTACGAAAGACAGGAAGAAGGGAGAAAGGAAGAGAGGACTAACAAAACAACCAGAAAACAAATAAGAAAATGGCAGTAGTAAGTCCCTCCCTATGAATAATGACGTTGAATATAAATGGACTAAATTCTCCCATCAAAAGACATAGATTGGCTGAATGTATTAAAAAGACAAAAAAAAAGAGCCAATTATATGCTACCTATAAGAAACTCACTTCACCTATAAAGATGCACATAGACTGAAAATAAAGGCGTAGAAAAAGTTATTCTATGCAATGGAAATGTAAAAAGAGCAGGAGTAGCTGTATGTGTATCAGATAAAATAGATTTCAAGACAAAAACTGTAAAAAGAGACAAAGAAGGTCATTATACAATGATAAAGGGGTCAATTCAGCAAGAGGATATAATACTTGTAAATACATAGGCACCCAATACTGGGACACCCAGATATATAAAGCAAATATTATTAGAGCTAAATCCCAATACAAGTCTCCCATTAATAATAGTTAAGGATCTTAATACCCCCTTTCAGCATTGGATAGATCATTTAGAGAGAAAATCAACAAACTAATATTGGACTTAATCTGCAAATAAAACAAATGAAACTAACAGAGATTTAAAGAACATTTCATCCAACAGCTGCAGAATACACATTTTTCTCTTCAGCACGTGGAACATGCTCAAGGATGGACTATCTGTCAGGCCACAAAACAAGTCTCAAAAAATTCAAAAAAGTTGAAATCATATCAGGTATCTTCTCTAACCACAATAAAATAAAACTAGAAATAAATAATGAGAAACTCTGAAAACTATACAATTTCATAAAAATTAAACAATATGCTCCGGAACAACAATTGGGTCAATGACAACATTAAAAAAATAAAAAATTGACTGGAACAAATCATAATTGAAACACAACATACCAAAACCTATAGGGTGTAGCAAAAGCATTACCAGAAGGGAATTTTATAGCAATAAATACCTACGTCAAAAATGTAGAAAGATTTTAAATAAACAACCTCACAATGCATCTTAAAGAAACAGAAAATCAAAAGCACATCAAAACTCAAAATTAGTAGAAGAAAAATAATAAAGATCAGAGCAGAAATAAATGAAAGTGATACTTAATAAAAAGTAGAAAAGACCAATGAAATGAAAAGTTGTTTTTTGAAAAGATAAACAAAATAGACAAAACTTTAGTCAGATTAAGAAAAAGAGAAGACCCACATTTTAAAATCAGAGACAAAAATGGAGACATAACAACTGATACCACAGAAATTCAAAGGATTATTAGAGACTATTATGAGCAACTATATGCCAATACATTTCTTCTAGAAAGCTAGAAGAAATGGATAAATTTCTAGACATATACAACCTACCAAGATGGAAACATGAAGAAATATAAAATCTGAATAGACAAAAAACAAGGAATGAGATAGAAGCAGTAATAAACAGTGTTTCTCTTCAAAGAAAAGCCCACGACCTCATGGCTAGCCTGCTGAATTCAACCAAACATTTAAAGAACTATTATTAATCCTACTCAAACTATTCCAAAAATCAGAGGAGGGAATACTTCCAAACCTATGGTACAAGGGCAGTATTATCTTGATACCAAAACCAGACAAAGACATAACAACAAAAAACTTTACAAGCCAGTATCTCTGATGCACACTGATGCAAAAATCATCAACAAAATACTAGCCAACTGTATTCAATAATACATTAACAACATCATTCTTCATGATCAAGTGGGATTCATCTCAGGGATGCAAGGATAGTTCAATATATGCAAATCAATAAAGTAATACATCATATCAACAGCATGAAGGAAAAAGGACATGATCAGTTCAGTAGATGTGAAAAAATATTTGCAAATTACTCCTCTGAAAGGGGACTACTATCCAGAACATACTAGGAACTCAAATATCTCAACAGATAAAACATAAATAATCTCATTAAAAATAGGCAAAAAACATTGATAGACATTTCTCAAAAGAAGACATACAAATGGCCAACAGGTATATACAAAAATGCTCAAATTCACTAATCATGAGGGATATGCAAATTAAACCACAATGAGATATCTTACTCCAGTTAAAATGGCTTTCATCAAAAAGACAAAAAATAACAGATGCTGGCAAGAATGCAGAGAAAAGGGAATGCTTGTATACTGTTAGTGAGAATGTAAATTTGTACAGCTGTTATGGAAAACAATATGAAGGTTTTTCAAAAAACTAAAAATAGAACTACCCTATGATCCAGAAATCCCACTGCTGGGTATATATCCAAAAGAAAGGAAAGCAGTATATCAAAGAGATATCTGAACTCCTGTTTTTACTGAAGCACTATTCACAACAGCTAAGATATGGAATCAACCTAAGTATCCATCAGTGGATAAATGGATAAAGAAAACATGCTGCATATACACAATGGAATATTATTCAGCCATAAAAAAGAATGAAATTTTGCAGTTTGCAACAACATGGATGGAACTGGAGGACATTATGTTAGTGAAGAAAGCCAGGCACAGAAAGACAACTAGTACATGTTTTCACTCATATGTGGGAGCTAAAACAATTGATCTGACAGAGATAGTGAATAGAATGATGGTTACCAGAGGCAGGACCCTGTCTCGAGCATTTGTTGTTATGCCCACAGCAGTTTTTCAACATATGTTTATCAAGCTCCAAATATTTCATTGGGGAATAAGCAATGAATATAGCAGACAAAGTCTTGCTCTCAGGGAGCTTTCCTTCTAATGATCAAGTTAGTCAGCTGATTGGAAAATGCCAGGAGGTGATGAGTGCTCTGAAGGAAAATAGAACCAGCTGAGAGGAAGGAGGACAGAGGTGGGAAAGGAACATTCTAGATAAAAGGTCAAGGAATCCCTCTCCACTCTCCACCTCTCCCCAACCACCAGATCCCTATATCCATACATCCACGTCCACTGGGATATTCAATAGGCATCTCAACTTTGCATGTCCATTCAATTTCTACCTTCAAACCTGACCTTTCTGCCATCTTTTCCTTCTCTGAAACTCTATTGGGAAAACTCTGAAACTCTATTGGGAAAATGGAGTTACCCATTTTTGACTCAAGTCAAAAACCATGGAGACAACCTTCCTGCTTTTGTAATTCTTGTTCAATCGCGAAATATACCTGTTTGTCTCTACCTTCCAAATACCCAGATTTCCCACACTCTTTCCACACCTTCCACTACCCACCAGTCCCATTCCCCAATAACTCCCACCTGGATTTTTGCTGTTGGCCTCTACCTGGTCTCTGTGCTTCTGCCCTCACTCCTTCCAAAGTCTACTCAGCATAGCAGCCTTCATCCTTAAATCTGATTATATCAGTCCTGGGCTTGAACCCTCCAATGACGCTCATCTCATTCGGATTAAAAGTCAAAGGGCCCGCTAGCCTGGGTACAATTCCCCTCCTCCCTTCTGACTTTATTTTTTTCCTTTTCCTTGTTGTTCACTCTCCACCACCCTTGCCTCCTGGCTGTTGCTTAACATCGCAAGCACATTCCTGCCTTAAGACCACTGCCTGGAACATTTTCCCCTTGGGGATCACTCATTTCCTTTCATAAATGCACCTCATCCTCTCACTCCCACTGCAGTCCTGCCAATATCTTTCTCTTCAGCACTTCTCATACCTGCCATACCCTATGTTTATCTAGTTTACTTCATTTGTTTTTCTCTTTTTTCCTCTCATCCCTCCCACAACTGGAGTATAAACTCTGTGGCAGTGTTCACGCAATCTATTATTGTCCCTGTTTTACAAATAAGGAAACTAAAGTTTAGGGAGGTTGGAGAACTTGCCCAAGGGAGTAAGATAGGTAGAGACCGGTACCCACTCTTGTCTAAGCCAACGCCCATGGTCTTAACTGCAACAGCTCAATTGCCTTTCAATCACAAGCTTAATAAAGACGCAAGTAGAGAACTCTCTTTAAGTGGGAACCAAAGCCCAAGAATGCTGAGATGGTCATGAGGCATTCAGAGGCCAGTAAGGAGTCAACCAAAGTGGAGCACACTGGAAAAGACTGGAAAATACAACCGGAAGGAGCCCAATTGCATAGAGTCTTAGAGCCCGGAATACATAAGAGAGTGTGGATTTTATGTAATGTAATATAATAGATTTTGAGTAGAAAAGTGAGATAAAGAAGAGTTTTAAAGAAAAATTAATGTGGTAGTAAAAATGTCCATACATTCTTTGACACTCCTTCTTTCAAAAGAAGGAGCCTGATTTTCCTCCTCTTAAATGTGGGCTGGATTTAGGGACATGCTTCTAACAAATATGTTGAAAGCACTGATAGGTGATTTCCACGACTGAGTCAGAAAGCACATGGCTGCTTCTATCTTGCTCTCGACCCTCTCCGTGTTTTCTGCGCATACATCTGTGTGTTTCCAAGACCTGAATTGGGAATCCTCCTCACCCTACAGTTCCCCATGCAGACTCCTCCATATGTGGAGGCTCCATTCTTCTGTCACCTCCCTTGCTACCCTTGCCTGCATAGGGCAGTCCTGCACTCTGCTGTTTCTGCCAGCACTCATCATTCCTTTTTACTTGTCTGTCTCCTGCTCTAATGCCACTGGTATAATACTACTTCCTCTGCTCTCTTGACTTTGTCTGCTGGCTTTGACTTCTCATTTCTGACAGATGCCTGGCTCCACAGGCTCCTTATCCACCATGTGCTCCACCCCTCACTGCTTGGTTTATCAGTGCTGCCAATTCATCAGCAGCTTCCAGCTCCACCCAGGGCTTCCCAGACACTGGCTGGTTGTGGTGTGGCTCCAGTAGGCAGGTCTCAGCCTTCTGTTCATTCCAGACCTCTCCATTCCCCAATTTGGAAATAGTATTTTTTGTGGGGGGAGGGACTAATGCATAGATCATCTCCGTGGTGACAGTGGACAGTATCTTCTTCATTTTCGAGTTAGAAAATAATCCACTTTTTATGTCACAGAGCCTTGACTGGTGGCCACCTCTTCTGGCAGTTTTTCTCTTGATTTTAAAATAAATAATTAAATATCCAGTAGTTGTGCTAAGGACTGAATTGTGTCCCCCCTCTGAAAATTTGTTTGTTGAAGCCTTCTCCCCCAGTCTGACTGCATTTAGAGATAGAACCTGTAGGAGGTAATTAAGGTCAAATGAGATCATAAGGGAGGGGCCCTCATAGGATTAGGATTAGTGTCCTTATAAGAGGAGACACTTAGAGCCTCCCCCTCCCCCAATGCAGGCACAGAGAAGAGGTCATGTGAGCACACAGCAAGATGGTGGCCACCAACTAGCCAGGAAGAAGGGCCTCACTGGAAACCGGCCATGCTGGCACCGTGATCTCAGATGTCCAGCCTTCAGAACCATAAGAAAATAAATGTTGGGTGTTTAAGCCCCCCAGTCTATAGTATTTTGTTATGGCAGCCTGAAATGACAAGTTGTAATCCTTGGTAGTAATAAATAATTTTGAGCATTTAGAAAAAGAAACAGCCATATGAGATAAATTTTGGTTCTGCTTTTATTAATTCATAACAGCTCTCATTGTATCATTGCTTTTAGATTAGAACCACATTTTTCCAATCTAAGAGTCAACTTGCTTCCAAAGTCCTCTAGTTTCCAACAGTTACTTATTTCCCAACTTTGCCATAGGGAAAACAGTCTAACAATTATGTAACAATTAAA
Source organism: Nomascus leucogenys (assembly GCF_006542625.1). Lineage (NCBI taxonomy): Eukaryota > Metazoa > Chordata > Mammalia > Primates > Hylobatidae > Nomascus > Nomascus leucogenys. Next base: position 69,651,037 of record NC_044400.1, read on the forward strand.
AAGTGTAACCACTTCTCCTCTTGTCTAATCCACTTTTCATGAAAAGCAATGCCTGAAGGGTGGTCATTTTCCCTATAATGAGCAGGTAATTCCTAATGTTCATTGTACTGGGGAAGAAGAAAAGGCATGTGTAGGGGGAGAAGTATATGTGTCCTCAATGGCAAGGTCACCAGGAGCCTCAGAAACCTCCCTCATTTCTTCCAGACATCTGATTCAAGCCTCACTAGGTTAACACGTATGTCTTCCCTAACAATTTCATCTTCCTTTGAGTTTTTTGCATATTTAATTTCTATTCGAATTAACACTCCCTAACTTATGTATTGTTAGTCCATTTTGCATTGCTATAAAGGAATATCTGAGACTGGGTAATTTATAAAGAAAATAGGCTTATTTTGGCTCACTGTTCTGCAGACTGTACAATAAGCATGGTGCCAGCATATGCCTCTGGTGAGGCCTTAGGAAGCTTTCACTTATGTCAGAAGGGGAAGGGGAAACAGGTGTGTCACATGGTGAGAGAGGGAGCAAGAGAGAGGGAAGGAGGTTCCAGGCTCTTTTTTGTTTGTTTTCTGAGATGGAGTCTTGCTCTGTTGCCTAGGCTGGAGTGCAGTGGCCCAATCTCAGCTCACTGCAACCTCCACCTCCCAGGTTCAAGCAATTCTCATGCCTCAGCCTCCCAAGTAGCTGGGATTATAGGCATGTGCCACCACGCCTGGCTAATTTTTTTGTATTTTTAGTAGAGATGGGGTTTGTCCATGTTGGTCAGGTTGGTCTCGAACTCCCAACCTCAGGTGATTTACCCGCCTTGCTGGGATTACAGACGTGAGTCACCGTGCCTGGCCTGCCCAGGCTCTTTTTAACAACCAGCTCTCCTGTGAGTGAATAGAGCAAGAACTCACTCATTACTAGAGGACAACACCAAGCAATTCATGAGTTGTGCCCTCATGACCCAGACACCTCCCACTAGGCTCCACCTCTAACATTGAAGGTCACATTTCAGATTTGGAGGGGACAAACATTCAAAGAATATTATGTGGTTATAGAAACACATCCTGAAACTATGTGTCCTGTCTCCTTGGCAGGGATTAACCTAGAAAGTCACTCACCAAGTTGGGGTAAAGTGGGTGGAGCAGCTGTGGCAATGCATGAAAAATAACACCCATAAAAAATCCCTATACTGCTCTGTGCTGAGCTCACAGTAGGCAGTTAACAAGCACCAGCTGAATGGAAGAGGGGCACTTACTCCGTGGGCCTCTCCGAACTGTCATACTCAGGAGGCGGGTCTTGGGCTCCTCCTGCACAGGAACCTGCTGGTTGCCAAGGTGAGACTTTTCAGACACCATTTCCTTGGGAACAGCAGTTGGTGGCTGGAGGAAGAAGGTCAAAGGTTCAGAGACTCCCAGGACTTTATTTGAGTCTGTTCCTCTCTTGGGAAGATGGGTCACCATTGAGGGGACAGGCCTTAGTACTATTCACATCTAGATAACCACAGTCCCTGTCACCTGACTCACTGTGAGTACCCACCAGGGAAGAGGTGCCAACCCAGACTTTCTCTAGAAATGCTTTTGTGAAATTATCAAGGCATCCCCAAATAACGTGATTATTTTCACTTTTTCTAGGTAAAATGTGTAGAGCTCTGCAGGAATTTGGAGGAAAGAGAAACAGGAAAATCAGTTTGTTCCCAACTTCAAATAGTTTGCAAACAGCAGCTAAAGTGTCACTGGGTAATTCAGGGGCAAATATTTAGTCCACCTTTTGGGCACCCCCAAGAATAGCCTCTGGTTCCTTCTCCAAACTCTCAGTGAAGGAAAGCAAGGAAGCAGAATTGGCAATAACACCTCTGAGGACAGATAGACTAAAGTTTGCCTCCAAACTCAGATTGACTGTGGGACTCTGGGCAAGTTATTTAACTTCTTTGTACACTGCTTTCTTATCTGTAAAAGAAAAATATAATAAAAAGAGCCCATTTGTTGAGATGCTACAATGTATGAGTTATTGTAGAAAGCACAGAGATTCTGACGTAAATAGATGGCCCGGGGTGGAACTTACTAAAAAAAAAAAAAAGTCCCCATGTGATTCTGATTCTGGAGTGCAACTACATTTCTTGCAATGCTCCCAACCTATAAAGTTGAGAGCTGTTATATTCCCTTCTCCATCCTTGCCCCTTTCTCCTCTTCAGTCTAAGCTCCATGGCAGCCTTGGCACTGGTCACCCACTGCTCACTGTGCCTGTGACTGTGGAGCTAAGGGCTTGAACCCTTTTCATCTACTGCCTCCATGGCCCCTGGCCCTGGGGTGCAGAGCTGCAGACTGACCCCACAGGAAGGGGTTAAAGCTTCGGAGCTGTGTCTGGCTGTGGGTCTCCTCAGTCCCCAGGAGGGGCCAGAGAGCTAGCCCACGTGGCCAGGCAGTACCTCCCCAACTACCTGGACCTTCCCTTGAAAGGCTGAAAGTGACTCCTCTGCCCAGATTGCCCCGAGGAGTGTGCTGAGCAAGAGCGGAGCTAGGAGGGAGGTCTCTTCTGTCTCCCTGTGACCTCCTCATCTCTCCTGGCCACCCATCTCTGCAGCCCCTTCACGTGACTGCTGGCTCAAAATGGCGCTTCCCTCCTCTCCCTCCCCTGCTGGCATCTCGATTGTTCCAAGCAGAGCTCCCATCCACAATAGCTGCTTCCCTGCCTCCCCTCTCAGAGGACAACTTCTTACCAAGGACTTACCTTGAAAAGATTTACCCTGCACGGATGCCCCCAACCTAGGAGGGGAACTCCTGCGGAGAGGTGGGGGAGGATCTGCCAGCAGGCTCGGGAGAAAGGAGTTGGCTTCTGCCTCAAAGACGGAATTTGGGCTTGGAGTTGGAAAAAGAGGGAGTTTCCCAAGATTTGTAATCGTGTACTGCCATCTACTGCCCATCATAGTCCATGGCCTTCAATGAAGCACTAAAACAGGCTCCTTCTGTCTTTTCTAGACTCCTCTCTAGGAGATGGGAGAAAACTTACAGTAAAAATGCTCTAAGTATGGACCCCTGCCTTATTGTGAGGCTCATCTATAAGTCTCTGAATCAGGATCCTGCACCCTGGACCATCCGTCTACATCCCCACCTCACAGTCCCCCAGAGCAGGCCAAAAGTTGGTACCAAAAGAAGGAAGGCTGCCTTTGTGGATTCTGATGGCCCTGGGGATGCAGGCGGGTTGTTGATCAATGACACAATACGCAGACACAGTTTCTTGTCACTTCCTACCTGTTTCTTTCTTGGCTGTCTTCGAACCTTTGAGGTCTTATTCTGTCTTCCCATGTCTGCATCCCCATCATTTTCAATGAACTCCTTTGTTAAAATGCAAGAGGGAGAGAATCTTAAGACAGGAAGAGAGGTATGACTTTTAGGTATTAAAATTAAAACCCCCATCTTGACCCTGGGCTTCTATCCAGTAATGCTGAGTGTGAGTGGGGGGGACAGTTAACAATCTGTGCGGCTATCATCATCCACTCTTCTCAACATAGACGTGTTTTCGAAAAGTCCTCTCCATATTGGAACATCATACACGAGATGATGTTGGATCTTCCATTGTCCCAGGTCCTCATTCATGCATACAGCATTTATTGAGCATTTACTATGTTCCATGCTCTTGGGACACAGAATTGAAAGCCACATGCTGTCTGCTCTTAAAAGTCACAATCTAAGAAAGGCAACTAACAAGTGAATCTGCTAGGACAGACAGAGAACCACAGCCCAGGACAGATATCAGAATCATATTAGGGATTTCAGAGGTTAAGTTTTTCTGCTTTCCAGCCTTACCAGCAGGAAAAGGATAATAATGATACATGTTACATCATCACAAATGCTTCAAGTTAAAGGAAATTTTGGCAGATTTTTTTTGAAAAGGAAAACAATCCTTTAACAGTGCAAACTTCATTTCCTCTTTCCACCTTACACTTTCTAATATTTTAGTCACAAAATGTTAGAGCTGAAAGCTCTAAAGTCTACAAGCTCTAAAGTTTTTTAGTCCTAGAGTTTTAGAAACTGGGGCACAGGTGCCCCTGGGTGAACAAGAAGTTGCAAGATAAACAGAACCTCTCTGGGGTACACCAAACTTACTAGAATTTTTTTTCCTAAAATTAGGTTTTTTTTTGTTTTTATACTGAAACAAATTTGGAACACAAAGTATGAATTTTAAAGATATATCATTTCAAAGAAATATCATGCAGGTTTCTGGGCCAGACCTCAATTACTCCTGACTCCCTTTGGCCACTGGGGTTAGTGAAGACATGAACCGCAATAACAGAGGAAGGAAGTGAGGTAGAATGAGAGAATAGCCTTGGTTTGGGCCTTTCATCCGTGTGTGTGACCTGATCTCTGACTTGTCCTCTGAGCTGCATCCTCACTCTGGACTCTTTCTTTGGGCCTAATAGGGAGTGTTCTTAGTTCAGGGGATTTGCCAACTTAGATTACAAGAAGATAATTATATTGAGGTGTGCAAGCATGGCTTTCAATTCAATTCTAAGTTTTTACTGACTTAGAATGGACTTGTGAGAAACCTACGTAATCTTTTGCTTTTCCGTGATGTTTTCATCCTCTATTCTAACTATCCAGTAGGACTTCAAATAAGATAGAATGTAAGTTCCATGAGGGAACAAGGTTTGTTTACTGCTGTATTCCCAGGGACTACAGGCACAAAACATATTTGATTATATGAATGAATAAGCAAATATGAATTAAATATAAATTTATGTGGGTTTGTCAGTACTTGATCTTGCTTAAAGTTTTGTGGGGTTTTTTTTGTTTTTTTTTTTTGAGATGGAGTCTTACTGTTGCCCAGGCTGGAGTGCAATGGCATGATCTCGGCTCACCGCAACCTCCGCCTCCCAGGTCAAAGTGATTCTCCTGCCTCAGCCTCCCGAGTAGCTGGGATTACAGGCATGCCCCACCACGCCTGGCTAATTTTGTATTTTTAGTAGAGATGGGGTTTCTCCATGTTGGTCAGGCTGGTCTCGAACTCCCAACCTCAGGTGATCCACCTGCCTCGGCCTCCCAAAGTGCTGGGATTACAGGCATGAGCCACCATGCCCAGCCATCTTGCTTAAAGTTAACCTGCATGGTTTTATAATGAGTTTCCTCAGGCTTTTTGGAGCACTGCATTGGACAGCACATATCGTCTCCATTTCCGTCTTTGTTGTCTCAAGCCAGTGAGCCCTTGAAACGAGAGAGAAGTAAGGATTGAGAGGAATACTCTCTCTTTCGTTGGATGGTCTGCAGTCTCCAAATTAGACAGCCTCCCTTCTCTGGTGTGGGCAGTGCTTTAATGAGTTTTTACATACAATGAGTCAGAAATTGCAGGACTCCAGGACAGAGCCTTGTATTAGCAGGTGTCTACAATTGTTACCTTCATTCTGAATGTCTTTAGAAATCAGCATGCTTCAGGCAGAGCTAGGCCCAATAATAGGTAGTAACTTAGAGCTGCTGTGTGTCAGAGTTCATAGAACGGTGACAAAACAGCTTCAGAGCATTCAGGTAGAGGTAAGACCTTGGAATGTCAGCAGGACTGCATTTCCTTCAACATCCACCTCCCCTTCTCCACCATGTATCTGATATAGCACCCTCAGGGTGCATTTAGTAGGTGTGTGTTAAATTAAACTAAATGTGGCTTGAGGATACCTCTGTACTTTGAGTTCTTATGTAACAAACTGTAATCTTAGTAAACTAACTGAAAGCCTAATTTAGGAGTATGCTTCTGTGGCAGGTAGCTGAGTCTCAGCCAATCGCAGCAGCTGAGCGTCAATCAATCACAGGTGGCCTACTGATCAGACCGTGTTTAAATAAGGCAACACTGAGCTGTAACTAATCAAGCTGTTTCTGTACTCCACTTCCATCTTCAGTCCATAGATGCTGCCTGCCCAAGAGCAGAGCAGAGCTCTCTGAATCTTTTCAGGTTCTGAGGGCTGCCCAATTCACAAATCGTTCTTTGTACAATTAGACTCTGTTGAATCTAATTCATGTAAAGCTTTTCTTTTAACATGTGCAATAGATGCTGGTTGGCCTAACTTCCTCATTCACAAACACGTGTAACATAAGCATGCACACACAAACACATCCCTAGAAGACATCAAAGTGGCCACTTACCTCTGTAATTATTTTTACTTTTTCTTCCCTGGGATTCATTTTGGCTGGGATGGGGCCCTGACAAAGAACAATGAAGAAGTCAGGCATTTTGAAATCAGTGAAATATTCCTTCTCTTACTATGGATATATAAGAGGCTGGCCGTGATGGTAAGTGAAGTGTTTGAGCTGGGTAGACTTTCCACTCACCAGGAACCCCGGCAGACCCCAGGATTGGTGGAGATAAGTGCCAGAGGAAAGGAAGGATGCCAGGTCTCCCTGTCCCCGGGAGCCTGCCTTTACTGAGTTGGATGGCACTGGTTGGAATCCAGCTCTAGAAGGACCATTTTATAGCTCCTCTCCGCTACTGCCCCTCTGCACTCTCTGCCCTTGACCTTGGCCCTTATTTCACTAAGTAAAAAGACAAGACCAGAGAGGGCTTCTACATCCCCTTCCCCTCCCACCACATTGAGCCACTGCCACCTCCTCTGCTTCCACTTGCTACTATGAACCCCCATGTTCCCATGGGGCCCCGCCTTCAACAGTGCACTGGGCCCCATCATTCCTCCTCCTCCAGGCCCTTGATCCTGACAATTCTTCACTTTCACCTGGATTTTCTTCCTGCTTTATTGGCTCATTCCTACCAGTGGAAAAAATGCTGTAATTTTTCCCTTCCTTTGAAAAAAGGCCCCCGCCCCCCACCCTTTTTCTTTTGAGATGGAGTCCCACTCTGTTGCCTAGGCTGGAGTACAGTGGCACGATCTCGGCTCACTGCAACCTCTGCCTCCCAGGTTCAAGCGATTCTCCTGCATCAGCCTCCTAAGTAGCTGGGATTACAGGCGCATGCCACCATGCCCGGCTAATTTTTGTGTTTTTAGTAGAGACAGGTTTTCACCATGTTGGTCAAGTGGGTCTCGAACTCCTGACCTCGTGATCTGCCTGCCTGGGCCTCACAGAGTGCTGGGATTACAGGCGTGAGCCACTGTGCCCAGCCAGAAAAAAAGCCCTCTCTTAACTCTACTTCTCTTTCTAGCTGTTGCTCAATTTTTTCAACAATTACAGAAAAATCCCTCAAAACATTCCCTCTCTTTTGTTTTTTTATTTTATTTTTTTATTTTTGGGGTCTAGCATGCTCTGCAACTGCGCTTGCCAATGATTCATCTCCAGTGACCCCTGCATTGCCATGTCCAGTGATCAGTTCTCGGCCCTCATTTTACTTGACTTAGTCAGAGGCATTTAAAACATTTTCTAAGTTTTTAAATTTTGTGGGTACATAGTAGATATATATATTTATGGGGTACATGAGATATTTTGGTATAGGCATGCAAAGCTTAATAATCACATCGCAGAAAATTGGGTGTCTATCCCCTCAAGCATTTATCCTTTGTGTTACAAACAATCCATTTATACTCTTTTAGTTATTTTTAAATGTACAATTAAATTATTATTAACTATAGTCCTTTCATTATGTTATCAAATACTAGGTCTTATTCATTCTTTCTATTTTTTTTTGTATCCATTAAACAACCTCCCCCGACCCCTGACTACATTTCCCAGCCTCTGGTAACCATCCTTCTCTTCTCTATCTCCATGAGTTCAATTATTTTGATTTTTAGATCCCACACATAAGTGAGAACATGCCATGTTTGTCATTTGCATGTTCTCACTTACCTCACTTACTTGTGGGTGAAATAAGCCAGGCACGGAAGGGTCAGAAACATTTAGTGATGAAAGTGAACCATCCATTTCTTTTGAGATACTTTCTTCAGTTGGCTCCTGGGACAAGTTCTTTCTTGGTTTTCCTCTTACCCACTGACTGCTCCTTTTCAAACTCCTTTGCTGGTTTCTCCCCATCTCGCAGACCACCAAAGATTGGAATGCTCTGGGGCTTAGCTCTGCCTGTTTTCATTCCTCTGGCCATCTCACCATGTGTCTTGGCTTTAAATGCCATCTGCATGCTGATACTTCCCAAATTTACATCCTGGGTCCAGACATCTCCCTAAAACTCCAGACTCAAGTATCTGCTTGATGGACACCTTCACTTGGCTTGACATACCTCAAATAAAGTTCTTTGCTTTTACTCCTGAGCCTGCTTTGTACTGCAGTTTTCCTGTTGTAATGAACAGAAATCCATTTTGCTCAGGCCAGAAACCTTGCAGTCGTTCTTAACTCCTTTCTCAGTCTCACATGACACACCACACTGAATCCATCAGAAATCCTGCCAGTTTTGGCTTCAAATTATATTCAGGATCTAATCACTTCTAAACATTTCCACTATTTTCACCATGGTCAAACACCATCTTCTCTCTTGAAATCTACTGCAAGAATTTCTCACCTTCCCACATTGCTGGGCTACCATATTCTCTGCATTGAAGCCAGTGCAAATTGATGAAAATTTGAGTGACATCATCACATTGCTTCGCTCAAAATCCTCCAATGATTTCCCTTTGTCAACAGAGTAAAACCCAGTTTTCTCCAAGGCCTATAAGCGCTGTGTGATTTGCACTTGAATCCTCTTGCCTCAGTACCTTTGCACCTTCGGTTCCTGCTACCTAGTTTTGCTTTTCCCCAAGATATCTGCATGGCTCTTCTCTTTCACTTTCTTCAGGTCTCTGCTGAAATTTTATTATCAGAGAGCTCTTCTGTGACCATTCGTAATACAATGATCTCCTCCCAACACCCTCCTGGAATTCCCTAACTACCTTACAATGATTTTTTCACAGTGCTTATCACCAGTCAACATACATACTTACTTGTTAATGTCAGCCCATATCCATTAGAATATAGCTACAATAGGGCAGAAACATTATTTTGTTTATTGTTTACCCCCAGAGACTAGGATTATGGGACATCATGGACATTCAATATATACTTGCCGAATGAACGACTAAGTCACTGACTTATTGGCTGTGGTTCCATAGCCACATTCTGGGACTATTTAAAGCTCCATTGTTTTTTCTAGGCTGCTGTGAGGATGAAGTGAGAAAACACGTGGAGAAACAACAGGCATATGGCTGACAAATCATAAGCCCTTTCTAATATCCGTGGAACCCAAATCTTAACTGGGACTTGGTCAGGTCATTTAAGCAGCTTGTCTGAGCTCAAGGTTTCACTGACCCTACAGGGGAATTAGCATGTTAAAGGGAAATAAAGCATTTGAAATTCTATTGACTTCTCTACAAACCTCATCACAGGGTACAAGAAATAGAGGAAGGAAAATGTAAAAGCAGCTAAGAGAATAGAGAGGCAAAAAGATAACCTAGAGTGAATGAGGGGGCAGATAATAAAGACGAAATGCAAAAGTACACGAGAGCTCTCTAATGAACAACTCTGGTCATTGCAAACTGGAAAAAAAAAAACCTGTGAAATATTTTAGTAACTAAAAAAAGTTCCCTATAAGTTAAAAAATGCTTTATATGAAAGAAAAAAAACAGAAGTAGAAAATGAAAAATGTAATGGGATTTTCTTTTTTCCTCATTCTTTCCTGATTTCCTTTAAATGAGTTTCTAAGGAAATCAAATGACACTGAAATTTATTTTTTATATGAACACTGTTGCTAAGAAAAGATCAATCAATACTGCCTGGTTTTAATATGCAGCTTGCCATCATGTCACGTATTGGTACTTGTTAATATATTCCTACTGGCAACATCAAAATAGCTATGATTTACTGCACACTTATTTTGTGCTGACTCTAGATATATATTCTCTTTAGTCCTCACAATAATATGTCTAGCTTAGTAGTATGTGCCCCAATTTGCATATGAGTAAACTGAGGCTCTGATAGTTTGCATGATTTTCCCAAAGTTGTAATTATTAAATGTCACATTCAGAACTTGACCCCAAGACTCTGTGATTCCCAAGTCCTCCCTCACTCCACTCTACCCCTCCATCTCACCGTTTATTCTTGCTTTTGCAATGGTATCAATAATTATTCTATGCTTTCCAGAATAGCCCACTCTTCTGGAAATATTTACAGTTGAAAGCTGTGAAGCATTGCACTGGTGAGAAAAGGCTTAGGCTACATTAAGCCAGTGATTTATTTTACTCAGTGCAGAAAACCAGACATATTTTTTCAAGGAAAGTACTGACACCTTCATCTGAATAAATGGACTATTCCTAAGAGTCATCAATGGGTCAGAGCCATACCTGGAGGTTGAGATACAATGCATCTCAACTCCATATTGGTTGCTTAAAAAATCATACAATATATATGCCCTACTCCAAGATGGCAAAAACATGGGTTTATAGGAAGAGTTGCCCACATATTTCTTTGCCAAGGAATATGTGGACCTGAGTTTCAACTTCAGCTTTATTTATTAGCTGTGTGATCTTGGAACAATGCCCTCCCTTCTCTGAGACACATTTTTTTTTGTCTGCAACATTGCAGTCATACTTCCTACCTTGAAGGATGATTAATTTATAAGGGCTAAATTATGAAATGTGTGTAGTAAAATGCCTAGCACAGACTGGGCTCTCAATATTGGTAGGTTTTGTTACTAAGAAAAAGTGATTGGGGGAGGGAAAGTGGAAAAAAGGAATGAGGAGGGAAAAGAGCTTGGGGGATAGAAGAGGGGTCATGAGAAAGACCTTAGGTGATGTTCAAGCCCACCCACCTTCAGCTCCAATCTTCCACCCCCAGCTACCATAACTCATGTTTCATGTCTCCCTCCCTTCAGCCAGGCCCAGGGCAGTTGCCTTGCTGTTTCCATTTATGGTGCTTCTGAAACCTTCTGCACTTCTACCCATGAGTATTTTCTTCCTCACACCCTGAGAACATTTTTCTGTTCCATCCTGGAGCTTGGACACCTGGGGAGGTACCACATACATTCTTTTGGAATACATTATCTTATTCTACAAGTTATTCCAGCTGCAGTTTCCCTTAGCATAAGGTTAGTGACAAATAGCTTTATAGAATCATTTAATCACCTCGTTATAATATACATTGGCCTTGAATAGTACATATGAGTACCATATTTGAGCTGTGTTATGTGATATATGACCAGTGCATTTACATGATGTGCTAAGTGCTGGAAGCCCCTCCCTGGATGTCATCCCACTGTGCTCTCAGTGTTTTTATAAATCTCTTATGGCACTTAGCTCATTGTACTCTTATCATGTGTTTATAAGTCTTTTCCCAGCAAACTCTGAGCTTCTGACCTAATCTAATTTATGTTTGCACACTCTAAACTGAAGTTCATTGCGTGGTGCATTGCTGATGCTCCATAAATGTTTGAATGAATGACTCTCTAAGTGAGCTCTAGGAGATATATATATATATATATATATATAGAGAGAGAGAGAGAGAGAGAGAGATTTCATGCTGGTGCTGAATTTATTTGCAGAAAAGGTTATATGAAAATGCAATAGCAAACATATTTCTTATTTGACTTTATTAGCTTTTCATAGCACCTCTTTGCAATGAAGGGAAACAATCAGCTCAAGTTGTAGCCAGTAGATTTTCTTGAAGTCTTTGGAAAGCACAGCAACTCTCAGCACTGTGGTTAGTAACCCTTTCTCTGTCTAATACCAAGAAAAGTGTATTTTGCAGTAACTAGTGCTTCTCCCCTTAAGCCAGTTTGAACTAAAAGGCCCATAAATGCAACACGCAGCTAATGTTTCACAGAGCTTTGGTCAGAGAGCATTTTCACTCAGGACTTGTGATGAACTGGACTTACATTTCCTGCAAACCAGATACCAGATAGCAGCTCAAATCAAAGCTGCCAAGTAATGGTCTATGTTCCCATTTCAGAAAGTAAAAACATAAATAACGATGAGGGCCCCTGAATTTACAATTCATTAAATCCAGTCTCACGGTATCCTGGAGAGGCTGAACTTCAAGCCGGGTAACTGAAAACAGGAAATCATTGTTGCAGCCCAAAGTCCGGTTAGGGACTGATTTACCTTAAGAAACTTTACAAAAGGCACTTTGCAGATTCTGCATTCTAGGATGGAAGTGGAGAGAGACGGTGCTGTTGAATCTTTTAAAAGGGTCCGGAGGGAAAGGCTGAGTGTTGGAGATGCCCCTGGGCTCCTCCCTGGAAAGCTGCAGCCATGTCTTGGAGCAAAAACACCAGCTTAGCAACCCGTTCCTAAGGAAGGTCACTCTGTGGCTTTTTTTTTTCTTTTAAAGTGACAGGCTACTTCCAGTAGTGGAGTACAAGCATGCTGGGTAAGCAGAGACGCATAGCCTGCAGGAGAAGAACAGAGAGAAATCAACATGAGCAGCACTGGAAATTAGGTCAAGCCTTAAGAGCCGCCCCTCCCTCATGTCATCCGGTCGTCTTGCATTTCCAATGAAGAACAGGCTCAGAGGTGGGGCGATTTAGAATCTTAAAAGGTCATCATTGCATGGTGAAGCTGTCTAACGGTGGCAGCAGCAAAACCTCTGTGGAGGTGCTGCAGGGTACCAACAAATGTTGCACTTGAGTGTTTTCCAGTTAAAAGTGGAAGGTTGAATGCACAAGTTTAATCTTTGCCTATTCTCTGAATCCCACTGCAATTCCTGAAAACGGATATAAATGTCATGGCTCAAAAAAGTTGAAAAAAAAAAAAAAGAGGGAGAGGTAGGAGGCAAAGTAGCTGGAAGCGTAATAGAATGAATGGAGCCAAGGAAACACACTCCAATAGACTAGTGGGTATGTGCACATGTGTTTGTGTGTATCTGTGTCTGTGTGTATGGTGTATGTATGTTTGTGTGTATGTGTATTGACTGTATTTTCTTATTTTCTGTATTCTCGATGCTCTGGCATTTGGAGCCTTGATCCTGGAGAAACTGATTCTCCTATGTTAGCTAATTTCTAGAGATAGCCAATGATTCCCCTGAAATATGCAAAGTCTTCTTTGATATACAAGCCAACCAATCCAGAGCCCACACAACCAACCATCTCCATTATCAAACTCTCACACACTAAGCCAATATTCCTTCTGTCCTAAGACACCCCAGGTCCAGATACCAGACCACTATAGCCCAGAGAACACCACGATTATTCAAGCTATCCACTCCTAAATTTATGCAGCACCCTACCCTGCTTCGCCTATTCCTTCCTGGGAAAACCCTGGTAAAGGCTGTGTGCTGTACTCTGCTGTCTCCCTTCTGCCTTCTGACCAACACTGGTTCTTCCCTATGTGGTCCTGTGTGGCATGCCATGTTCTATGATTTGAATGTGTCTCCCCAAAAGCATGTATTGGAAACTTAATCCCTAGCACAATGGTGTTGGGAGGTGGGACCTAATGAGAGGCAATTAGGCTGTAGGGCTCTGCCCTCATGAATGCATTAATGCCATTATTGCAGGAGTGGATTTCTTATAAAAGAATGAGTTTGGCCTCCTTTTCTCTCTTTCTCTTTCTTGCTCTCATGTTCTCTTGCCTTGCACCATAGGATGGTGCAGCAAGAAGACCCTTGCAGGATGCCAGCCCCTTGATCTTGGACTTCCCAGCCACCAGAACTGTGAGAAATAAATTTGTTCATTATAAATTGCCCAGTCTGTGTATTCTGTTACAACAACAGAAAATGAACCAAGACACCATGCTTCTTGTTTCTAGGGATCTGTTAAGTATAAACTTCTTTTGTGCCAATCATGTTTGTGTCTGTGTGTCTTACCATACCTAATTAAAACAAATCCAGAGTACATTTTTTGACACAGCCTGCATGCGTGTGTATGTGTCAGTGTATTTGTGTTTGTGTCTCTGTATGTGTATGTATGTGTGTGTGTCTGTGTATGATGGGGTGTGCAGGTAGGCATGAATATGAGGAAATGAGCTGATTTACTGTGCCGGGATTTGGGGCAGCAGTGTTATAGCTGAATCGTGTTCTCTCTCACCCTCAAAAATGCTGAAGTCCTAACCTAAATATCTCAGAATGGGACCTTATTTGGAGATAGGGTATTTACAGAGGTAATCACATTAAAATGAAGTCATTAGAGTGAGATCTAATCCAGGATGATTGCGTCCTTACAAAAGGGGAAATTTGGATTCAGAGACAGACAAAATAGCAGAAAGGCAACGTGAAGACATGGGGAGAGCGCCATCTCCAAGCCAGGGAACACTCAAGGCTATCAGCAGCCAGGAGAGAGGCCTGGAACAGACTGTCTCTTGAAACTTCACAAAGAATCAACCCTGCCACACCTTGATTTCAAATTTCTAGTCTCCTGAATTGTGAGAAAATTTCTGCTGTTTAAGCCACTCAGTGTGTGGTACTTTGTTACAACAGCCCCAGGAAACTAATACAACCATAGACTAAAGAAGGTGGGGAGAGATATGGGGCTAAAAATGCAGGAAGATTTGAAAGTCTGTATATTAAGGGATTGATCCTCAGGATCCTTTTTCTTGGCAGCCTGAAAAATGCCCATTCCTCAGGCATAATTTCTGTCCTCCACATCTGCCTCATCTGCTGCTGTCCAAAGGAGATTGGGAGTTTCTTTTCTAGGGAAGTTAAACCAGAGACTCTCGCGGTCCTGCCGCAGGGGTTATTCAGGGATGCACCGAGAAGTAGTGAGAAGAATGAAGAAAGAAAGACACAGAAAAGCGGGATTAGGAGGGACGGTTCCCTGATAGGGAAGCGCCGACAGCTCTGGTTTATTCAGTGCTTTTATACATGCCAGGGGTCAAAAGTCCGGATAATAATTGTTTCTGTCTTCCTTTGATGCGGCCTCTGCAGTCTGTCTTGTGCTAACTATTAACTAGGAAAAGCCATTCACAGTGCTTCACTGATCTGATAAGAACAGGAAGGTACCCATAACAGGATCTTCGGTGGGGTCTTTGCCATGCCACCTACGATCTCCGGTGGGGTCTTTGCCATGCCACCTACTTTCCTGTCTGCAGGCTTTGCCAATGCATGGGAATGTGAATTTGGCTCCCCACAGTTCCCCCTTTTCTTTCTAAAAGAAGCCGTTGATGATTTATCCGGAGCTGGGTGATGGCAGAGAAGGCTCCTCGGAGACAGACTGGGAAAACACAAAGAATTAATAAAACAATACCTGCAAGGGTGGCTAGACTGATAATTATAGCAGACAAATGAGATGTAGGAGATAACTTATGAAAAATGGACAGAATGCTATCAGCAACATCCTTAGGATTTACAATATCTAAATGTGCTTGTTGCATTGTTTGTATTTCATTATGTAGCGAGGCAATATCTAAAGAGAAGTTGTTGGCTGACCAAACTCCATGAAGGTGTGCCTGCACTTTTTCCCAGCTCCACTGAGATTGATTATATTCATGAGCTGTTATACAGATCCATTCATATTCGGCATGACATTTTAGGGGGAGTCTAGTAGATAAGGCCTCTACTCTCATGCCTAGAAATTCGACAGCCTCTTCTAATGCATTCAACTTTGCATTGATTTTTAAATCAATCCGTTCTTGAGTTCCTAAAGCAGTGCTAGTGTTTTTTGCAAAGTCATTTACAAAGTGAGCAGTTTGAATAGACTGTGTGATAGCCACAGCTGCAGTTGCTGCAGTAGCTACAGCAGTAACAAGTGCTACTATTCCTGCAATAAGAAGTCCTAAAAAGCGTTTTGTTCGGGACAGAGACTCAACAACTATTTGTAATGCAGCAAAACCATGATCGGTGTACCAGGTTTCATTAAGATGAACAGGCAGCATCACGAAAGGAGGCTGCTGTAAAATAGCCAAAGTTAGGTTGAAATTGTCTCTAGTAACACAGTTGGTAAGGTTACAATGCAGGCAATGAATAATGTATTTCTTTTCACCTTGATGGGAAATGTTATGAGCTAAATGTGGGGACACTAACTTGCCCATATGGACTTGTACAGTAATATTAAAAAGTCCAGAAAGAAACACATAGGGAGCACACACACAGGCACGCAACCCAGTTCGCTGTGCTATTGGTATATACAGGCACATTAGCGTCATTCCATGTAACAGGACGCAAAAGAGGGGGTTCAGGCACATAAGCCCAATAAGTTTTTCCTTCAGTGGGCAATACCTGGGAGCTCAGGAGAGCCAGCATGGCCAGGAACAAATTTTCGGAGTGAAAGGCTTGCTTTCAGTAGTAAGCATATTTTGAGCGGTAACTGCAAGATGCTTTATTTGACCCCAAGTTGGGAAGGGAGAATTACGTGTTCCCATGGCTAGGCGGCGAGGGCGCCGACGACGGCGAGGAGCTCCGCGACGAACTCCTGGAGGACTGCTCGAGGGACTGCCCGGAGGACTGCTCGAGGGGCTGTACAGATTGAGGTTTCTCACCAGAAATCCGTTCTGCATGCCGGACGAGCCTCTCCGGAATCCACCGAGGTCCGCCATCAGACCTTTCAGGAAAAACACAAACACTCCCTCGTCCCCATATTAGCACAGGGTCAGGTCCATGCCATTGTCCAGTCAGTGGGTCCTTCCACCTTACAAGAGCTTTTGTAGATGCCTCCGGATGCCAAAACCGCTCAGCAGCAGAGCGTCCTGCAGCATCCAGGCGCAGAAAATTCAACACATACAAAGCATGATGCAAATAATTCGCAGGTGTGCGGGGGTAAAGTTCCCCCTTTTTAATTTTTTCAAGTTGATGTTTAACGGTGGAATGTGCGCGTTCAACAATACCCTGACCCTGTGGGTTATAAGGGATGCCAGTGCAATGTGAAATATTAAATTGTGCAAGGAAAGAATGAAAAGCTTTAGCAACGTAAGCTGGCGCGTTATCTGTTTTGAGTTGCCGGGGAATTCCTAAGGTTTGAAAACAATAGAGTAAGTGAGCTTTAACATCTTTAACAGCCTCTCCAGAGCGTGCGGAGGCTAAAAGAAAACCTGAAAACGTATCTATACAAACATGGATATAACTAGATTTACCAAAAGGTGGGTAGTGAGTAACATCCATCTGCCACAAATGTAGGGGCTGCAAGCCTCGAGGATTAACTCCATAATGGGGAACAGGTTGCAGTTGAGGGCAGGTGGAGCAATGCTTTACAATAGCACGAGCAGCTTCACGAGTGATTTTGAACTGCAATCGTAAACTGTGAGCATTTTGATGATGTATGGCATGGGAATTAGCTGCTTGCTGGACAGCATTTTCTGTGAAGAAACAAAGTTTATCAGCAGCTGCATTTCCGGCAGACAACGGTCCAGGTAACAGAGAATGACTCCGGATATGTCCTACAAAATAGGCAGCGGTACGCTGTCGACAACATGATTGTAAAAGTGAAAGTAACTGGTAAAGTTCATCATCAAGCAAGGAAGAAATAGTAGCAGATTCGATATGAGTGCTACTGCGAAAAACCCACTCACTGTCAGTATAGATGTTAGTGGGCTCAGAGGGAAACATTTGTAGGGCCTGGCATACGGCAAAAAGTTCAACTCGCTGCGGAGAAGAATAAGTAGTGGGAAACCGAAAAGGACGGTTGTCAGCGATGACGGCTGCAACACCTGTTTTTGAACCATCAGTGAACAAAAGGTGAGCATGGGCTAATGGCTGATGACAATGATGAAGAGGGAGAACAAATGAGGTACGTTGAAAAAAGGTTAACAATTTATGTTTAGGGTAATGAACTGACAATTGACCAGTAAAATTGCTAAGTGCTATTTGCCAAGAAAGATTGAATTGATAAAGAGAAACAATTTGTTGTTGAGTAAAAGGAACAGTGAGGATATCAGGGTCTTTTCCATATATTTGGCGAGACCTTTTGCGGCCAGCCATAATAAGTTGACTTACTAATTCTGCATAAGGCTGGATAGTCTTGTGACGAGTGGAGGGCAGATGTAACCACTCTAAAGGAGAGTGTTGCCAAAACACCGCTGTGGGATATAAATGAGGGGTAAGAATTAACAGAAGCAGAGGTTGAGTGTAATCTATGCGAGAAACATGAGCTTGTGGAATTGCGGACTCTACAAGTTGTAAGGCTAGTTTTGCTTCTGAAGTAAGAGTCCGGGGAGAAGTAGGATCACTGCTTCCTCTTAAAATATTGAACAAAGGTAATAAGTCAGCAGTAGTAAGGGACAAAAAAGGTCGAACCCAGTTTATGTCTCCAAGCAATTTTTGAAAATCATTGAGTGTTTGCAATTTGGAGAGGTTAAATTGTATCTTTTGAGGAGAAACAGTGGTTTCTGCAATTTTTTGACCAAGATAAATAAGAGGAAAGGATTGTTGCATTTTTTCTTCTGCTATTTGCAGACCAAAGGTAGGCAAATGCTGTTGTAAAAATAATAAGGCTTGCCGTAATTCTGCAAAAACCTCTCCTGCAATTAAAATGTCATCCATGTAATGTAAACAATAAATGTGAGGAAACTGAGCCCTAAAAGATTGTAAAGCCATGGCCGCATACTTTTGACATAAAGTAGGGCTATTAGCCATGCCTTGAGGCAAGACCTTCCATTGATATCTAGCCATTGGCTGTTGAAAATTGATAGAGGGTAGGCTAAAAGCAAATCGAACTTTATCACTTGAATGGAGAGGAATTGTAAAGAAGCAGTCCTTAAGATCTATAACAAAGGCTGGCCAATTTTTTGGTATAGCTGTAGCAGAGGGAAGGCCAGGTTGCAATGCCCCCATGGGTAACATAGTGGCATTTACGGCTCGCAAATCTTGCAATAACCTCCACTTTCCAGATTTCTTTTTAATAACAAATATTGGTGTATTCCAAGGGCTAGTAGATGGTTCAATATGACCAGCAAGGAGCTGCTCCTGAATTAATTGAGTGGCTGCCAATAATTTCTCCTGAGTTAAAGGCCACTGATCCACCCAAACAGGTTCATTAGATTTCCACTGAATAGCATCTGCAGTTAAGGGGGCAGCTAGGATCAGTGGCCTTGGGGAAAACCCAAGCCATGTCGATCATTTTTTGGTGTAACCTGTACTGGAGCAAGAATGCCAGTGTTATGTTTTCCTAATCCTTGGTTGGGGAGCAGTCCCTGCTGGAGCAACTGTTAAGAGACAATGGGATTGGGACTAAATAAACTCCCATTTGTTGTAACACATCACGTCCCCATAAATTACAAGGTAAGTGGGGTAACACATAGGGTTGAAACTTTCCTTGGTGACCTTCTTGGTCAGTCCAAGTTAATATTTGTGCACTTTGCTGGGGGTTTTGAGACATTCCAATACCTTGTAGGTGAGTTATAGAGGCAGTAAGAGGCCATGAAGCAGGCCAAAATTGTAAACTAAATACAGAAACATCTGCTCCAGTATCAATTAAACCTGAAAAAGTCTTTCCTTCTATTTGAAGTTGCAGGGTAGGCCTCTCGGCATCAACAGTCTGCAGCCAGTAGACATCAGAGGAACCAAAACTGCGACTGCCGCACGCAGTAGAGGAAGCTGTTTGCCCTATTTGAGAAACATAGGGTAAAAGTAGAAGTTGGGCCACACACTGACCTTTAGATACAGTGACCACAGCTTGAGAGGTGGAAGCCATAACTTGAAGCTCCCCAGTATAGTCAGAGTCAATTATTCCAGGATAGACAATTAACCCCTTAAAGAGGACACTGCTTCTTCCAATAATTAACCCAACAGTCTCCTTAGGGAGAGGCCCAAACACTCCTGTAGGAATGCGCTGTGGACCCATTTCAGGTGTTAGTACGTAGCTGGAGGTGGCACACAAGTCCAATCCTGCTGATCCTGGGGTGGCTCGTGAAAGGGATTGGAGGGACTTATGGAGGTCACTGGAGAGACTGTCTGAAGGGCCCCTATTGTTTGTCGGGCCCGGGGAGAGGCCCACTTCTGGTTTCCCTGAGGGGAAAGAGGGTTACCTTGAGAATCAGTACGAGACCTACATTCATTTATCCAGTGAAACCCACGTTGACATCGAGGGCACAAGGAAGTAGGTCGAGCCTTAGGTGACTTCCCTGAAACTGCAGGCATGTGGCGGCATTGGTTCTTAAAATGTCCTGGTTTACCACAATTAAAACAAATTTGATTACCTCTCTTGTTCTGAAGCCGCTTATTTTGGCCCCTACCCTGCACCTGCAAATAAATCTGAGAAACAGGAACTCCTTTCATAGCTGCAGCATAAGCCACACCTTGATTAAAAGCAGGACCAATTTCAGAACATAAGCGAATATAATCTTCCAGAGTCCCATTTTTCTTATATGGGCGAATAGCGGCTTGACAAGCGCCATTCGCATTTTCAAAAGCAAGTTGCTTTACAATAACAGTACCTGCCTCAGAGTCACTGATCACTCGGCCTACTGCTTGTAATAACCGAGAGACAAAGTTCTGATAAGGCTCGTCAGATCCCTGGCGAATTTTTGTAAGTTCCTCTGTGCGTTTGGAGGACGGTAATCTCTTCCAGGCAGAGAGGGCAATATTGGATACTTGATCATAAATCCATCTTTCCCAACCAATTTGATTAGCAGTATCTGAAAAGTTACCTAAGCCAGTAAGCATTTCATAAGTAACCTGATTACCCGCCAAACGATTACGGCGAGAAACTTCCTCAGCTTTTTCTAAAAATTCAGTTTTCCACAACAAATAGTCACCCCCGTCTAGGCAGGCTTTTGCTATACCTTTCCAATCATTAGGAGGTAAAGCATCCTCTGCCAAGGTCTCCACCATGGCTAAAGTAAAGGGTGCTGTAGTTCCATATTGAACTACAGCGGCCTTAAGGTCCTTTAAAGTCTTAAAAGGTAATGGTTCATGATATTGCTGTTGATCCTGGGGATGAAGTCTAACAGGGAAAGCATGAAATCCCTCAAGAGTTTCCCCCGACATACGAGCTTGATGAAGAGCCCCTTCAAGGGGAGACATAACAGTGGCAGGCAAGGTGCTCAATTTTAAGGGAGGCAAGCAAGCATTAGGAGTCCCAGGGGGCTTTTTAATAAAGGTAGCTGCAAAAGCACGTACCAGGGTCTCCTGTTCCTCTTCAGAGGCAGGCATGGGCGTCATTCCCAAGGGTTGACAAATTTCAGGAGTTTCCTTGGGGGCCGACGGAGGAGGAGGAGGCAAATCCTCAGGAGGAGATGAAAAAGGCTTGTATGCCTCAGGACACGGGACTAGGCATTCTTGGACCAGATTAAAAAGCCCAAAGGTGTCTACAGGAATTCTGTCAGGGCCATGCAGAGTATAATGCTTCCGCAGGCCTTCCCCCACCTTTGACCAGGTATCCATGTTAATAGTGCCTTCCTCAGGGAACCAAGGACATGCCTCTTGTACTCTCTCCAAGAATTTTTCTAACTGCTTAGTTTTTATAGAAGCCCCACGGGCATGCATCATAGATTGCAACACTTGAATATAAAGAGCTCGTTCCTTAGAACCAGAATGTCCCATTTTTACTCCTAATGTATAACTATGCGCCCACAACTGTTTATACTCACAACTTGTTAAGCAGGCCTTACCAGAACTGGGCGTTCTTCTCACAGTATTTCTCGGGTCCCTGTTCGGGGCGCCACCTCTTGCGGTCCTGCCGCAGGGGTTATTCAGGGATGCACCGAGAAGTAGTGAGAAGAATGAAGAAAGAAAGACACAGAAAAGCGGGATTAGGAGGGACGGTTCCCTGATAGGGAAGCGCCGACAGCTCTGGTTTATTCAGTGCTTTTATACATGCCAGGGGTCAAAAGTCCGGATAATAATTGTTTCTGTCTTCCTTTGATGCGGCCTCTGCAGTCTGTCTTGTGCTAACTATTAACTAGGAAAAGCCATTCACAGTGCTTCACTGATCTGATAAGAACAGGAAGGTACCCATAACAGGATCTTCGGTGGGGTCTTTGCCATGCCACCTACGATCTCCGGTGGGGTCTTTGCCATGCCACCTACTTTCCTGTCTGCAGGCTTTGCCAATGCATGGGAATGTGAATTTGGCTCCCCACAAGAGACTCTCTGGTCTCAAGTTCCCAGGTACTGCAGAAAGTGAGTGTGTCTCAGGACTGAAAACTGTATATGAAATGAAGATGTTGCAGGGCTCTTTCTGAACCTTTCTCAAGAACTTAGACAATCAAGAACATACCATTGGCTCCCCCATCCTACCTCTACCTGCACAAAACTGGAGAAAGTAGAAAATTATTTTCTGGAAAAACTGAATGATTATAAAGCACAGACCCCACATATTGACATTTCTGAATCCTCCAATGAAAAAGCTAGCATATTGCCCTTACAGAAAAGCATTACAAAAAACATTAAAGGATCTCAGGCTAAGAAATTTAATGCTTATAGTTATAAAAAGAGAGAACCATGAAAATGGAAAGGTATAATTTACCAAAGGAGTAATACAAGGACAACTGTATGAAAGAATATATTTTCCAATTGAAGGGGACGATCTAATATCTCATAGCAGATAGTACTACTACATACTATCTCGTAGTAGATAGTACTGGTACTGCTGTACCAGCAGTACAAGAAGACAATAAGAAAACTTGTCTGTCTTGGCTTGTATTCTGCATGTGGTGGGAAAAATATGAAGCATTTACAACCATTGGTTTGCACCATGCAGTTTGTCTTATTTATGCTCCTTATATATTTTAGGAGGCCCCTAAGTGACAACTTTTAAAAAGTGGCCTCTGCCTACTGTATCCTCGTGGGGTGCCAGGCAGAAGTTATTACAAAACTTTTCTGGAGGAACACACCTTCAATTGGACAATTCAGGATGTCCACAAATAAGCACAGAGGAAGATGAGCTCACAACCCAAAATTAGACAATACAAGAGAAACACTCAAGAGTCCACAGACAAACCAGAGGACACTATTAGATACTCAAGAGTTTCTTGCAATACAATAATCAGATGGAGAGTGGAAAAATAACAATGACCAAATATTCAAGAAGATAAAAGGAGGATTTGAAAATATGAAAGAAGAGTGAGACACTATCAAAAAGATCAGACAAATTCAAAAAGGAACCAGATAGAACTTTTAGAAGTAAATAATACAGTCACAAATTTAGATAAAAGTCAAAGAATGTGCTAAACTGTAGATGAGAGAGCTGAAGAGATGCAAAAGATAGGTTTAAAAAATTGAAATGTGGCACAGAGAGATGGAAAATAGGAAAAAGTAGGTAAAAGATACAGGGAGAAATTGATGAGGTCCACCATATCCAGTACAGTACCAGAAGGAGAGGAGAGAGAAAGAAGTTGAATGCTCTATCTTACAACTGAGCGATCTCAATCAACTTCCTTAACCTTTGTAGGTTTCAGTTTCCTTCTCTGTAGGAAACTGAGTTTTAATAATAGTAACTATTCCAGAGGGTTGTTAGGAGATTTGTTAAGTTAATAATTGTAAAGTGCTTAGGACAGTCCTGGCACATAGTAAATGTTGCGAGGTTTATTAAGTGAAGAAAAATATGAATGTTTACTCTAAGAGATTATCTACTTGAAATGGTCAACTGCCATGAGAGGGAGGACTTGTTCACCACTCTTTTGCTAATTAACTGTCTGATTAATACCTCCCTGATCTTTTAAATGTTTCATACTCTGCCAACTGAGCTAGCTGGGCATGTCCTCTTTGATCTTTAATACTGAACTAATTCATAAGAATTATACAACTTCTTGTTAAGTTCCAAAAATATTAAAAAGTATCATTCCAAAACACCATTACTTGCAAAAGTCCTTATGTAAGCAAAATAAATGAATCTAGCAAATTTATTTAACATCATAATGCAAAAATCTCATTCTTTTGGTTAAGTGTTCCTAGTTGGCTAAAGAGTTTTTAATCAAGAATAAATGTTGAATCACATTATCACAAGCTTTTTTCTACATCTTTTGAGATAATTAAATATTATTTTTATTCTTTCAGCTGTTAGTGTAGAGAATTGCATTATCAGGCTTTTTAATGTCAAATTCTGCTTGCATTCCTGGGATACACTCAATTTTGTCAAGATACTTCAAAAATTAATATTGGATTTAGTTACCACTTTCTAGAAATTTTTGCATTTATGTTCTTAGCTGAGATCAGCCTTGTATTGTTCTTGTCTCATTTTAGGATAAAGGATAGTCTAATCTCAAAAAAAAAAAAAAAAGCAGACTAATATTTCTCTCTCACTCATCTCTGTAACAGTTCAAGTAAAATTAGCTTTATAATTTCTGTGAAATCTATACAATTGTTTGGGTCTAATAAGGTTTTTAAAAATTATGGTAAAATGTATATAACATAAAATTTGCCGTTTTACCCATTTTAAAGTGTATGATGTAATAGTTTTTAACACAGTTGCAATGTTGTGCAACTGTCACCACTATGCTTCCAAAACTTTTTCATCACTCCAAACAGAAACTCTACACCCATTAAATGATAACTCCCCATTCTCCATTCCCTCATTACCCCTTGGTAACCTTTAATTTACTTTCTGTCTCTTTCATGCATGTCTGTGTGAAGAGACCACCAAACAGGCTTTGTGTGAGCAACATGGCTGTTTATTTCACCTGGGTGCAGGTGGGCTGAGTCCGAAAAGAGAGTCAGCAAAGGGTGGTGGATTTTCATTAGTTCTTATAGGTTTTGGGATAGGTAGTGAAGTTAAGAGCAAAGTTTTGCGGGCAGGGGTGGATCTCACAAAGTACATTCTCAATGGTGGGGAGAATTACAAAGAACCTTCTTAAGGGTGGGGGAGATTACAAAGTACATTGATCAGTTGGGATGGGGCAGAAACAAATCACAATGGTGGAATATCATCAGTTAAGGCTATTTTTACTTCTTTTGTGGATCTTCAGTTACTTCAGGCCATCTGGATGTATACGTGCAAGTCACAGGGGATGCAATGGCTTGGCTTGGGCTCAGAGGCCTGACAGTCTCTATACATTTGCCTATTCTAGATATTTCATATAAGTGGATTATTACAATATTGTCCTTTTGCATCTTGTTTAGTTTACTTAGTATAATGTTTTCAAGGATCATCTATGTTGTAGCATATATCAGTATGTCATTCCTTTTTAAGGCGGAACAGTATTCCGTTGCATATGTAGACCACATTTTGTTTATCCATGCATCTGCTGATGGACATTTGGGTTGTTTCCACCTTTTAGCTATTTTGAATAATACTGCAGTGAACATTTGCCTAAAAGTATTTGTTTGAGTATCTGTTTTCAATTCTTTTGGGTACATACCTAGAAGTGGAATTGCTGGATCGTATGGCAATTCTGTTTGACTTTTGAGGAACTGCCAGATTATTTTCCACAGTGGCTGCACCTTTTTACATTCCCAGTAGCCCTGTACAAGGGTTCCAATTTCTGGACATCCTTGCCAACACTTGTTATTTTTAGTTTTTTTTTTAATTATTATTTTATTTGAGACTGAGCCTCACTCTGTTGTCTGGGCTGGAGTGCAGTGGCACGATCTTGGCTCACTGCAACCTCTGCCTCCTGGATTCAAGCTATTCCCCTGCCTCAGCCTCACTGAGTAGCTGGGATTACAGGCACCTGCCACCATGCCTGGTTAATTTTTTTTTTTGTATTCTTAGTAGAGACGGAGTTTTGCCATCTTGGCCAGGCTGGTCTTGAACTCGTGACTCCAGGTGATCTGCCTGTCTTGGCCTCCCAAAGTACTAGCATTACACATGTGAGCCACTGCACCTGGCCGTTTTTAGTTTTTTAAATTGTGGCCATCATAGAAGGTATGAAGTGGTATCTCACTGTAGTTTTAATTTGCATTTCCCTGTTGAGTAGTGATGTAGAGCATCATGCTCCATTGTATGTATTGGCCATTTGTATATCTTTTTTTGAGGATTGGTATGTATGTGTACGTGGTTGTAACTAGAATTCTGACCACTGACTCAATTTCTTTAGTCCCTACCAAAGTATTCAGGCTTTACATTTCTTCTCATTTCAGTTTTAGTATAGTATATGTTTTTAGGAAATTGTCCTTTTTCTTTTTAAATTGATTAACATAAGGTGTTTCGAAATATTCTTCATTAGTTTAAAACTGATAGACTTCCGGTTATATTCCTTCGATTATTCCTAATAATCAACATCCTGTGCTCTATCTTGGTATGCCTTTATGGTGGCTTTATAAACAACCCCCCCAAATTCTTTGACGCCCCTTTTATCAAGAAGTGGGGTCTATCTTTTCTCTATTTGTAACTGAGTGGACTAGTAACTGTATTGACCAAGAGAGTATAGCAGAAGTGATGCTGGCTTCCTGGCTGAATCAGGAGGCTAAGCCATAAAAGATGACGTGGTTTCTATGTTATTTGCCCAAACTTTTAAACTTAGAGACCTGACCCACCATGTGAGAAGTTTGACTACTTTGAGGCCACCATGCTATGAGGGAGCCAGGCCACATGGGAAGGCCACACATATACACTCTGTTGGTAGTCCTAGTCTGAGTCGTCCTAGCCAGGGCTCTAGACATGAGAGTGAACAAGCATTCAGATGATTCCAGCCCCAGGTTGTTTAGTTGCCTCCTCAGGTTCAAGTTCTCTAGCGAAGACTCCAGACATTGTGGAGCAGAGATTAGTGAACTAGCTGTGCTCTGTTCAAATTCCTGTCTCCCGGAATCCATGTGTATTCTAAAATAATTATTTTAAACCACTATATTTTGAGGTCATTTGTTATGCAACAATAACAACTATAGGAGTTATATCTTTAAATAAATGAAAAAATATGAATGAATGAATGAATTAATGAAATGCAGTCATGATTTTTTTTACATGGAATTCTGAGGGACATACTTTTTACACGCTGCTGTAGTTTAAATGTTTTTTTCCACAATTTGTGCTGAAGTTTAATTGCTATCGTAACAGTGTTGAGAGGTGGGACCTTTACAAGGTGATTAGGTCATGCGGCCACCACCCTTATGAATGGATTAATGCTATCATTGAGGGAATGTGTTAATGATCACAGGAGTAGTTTTCTGGTAAAAAGAATGAGTTCTGCCCCCATCCTCTCTCTGCCTCACAGTTTGCTCACCATGTGATCCTTTCAGTATATTATTATGCAGCAAGAAGACCCTCACCAGATGCCACTTCTCAATCTTGGACTTCTCAGCCTCTAGAACTGTGAGCCAAACAAATCTCTTTTCTTTATAAATTATACAGTCTTTGGTATTATTTTATAGCAGCAGAAAATGGATTAAAGCACATGTTGTCTTAGTTGGCTTGGGCTGCCATAACAAAATATCATAGACTGAGTGGCTTAAACAACAGACATTTATTTCCTGCAGTCCTAGATGCTGAAGTTTGAGAATAGAGAGCAACATGGTCAGGTTCTGGTGAGGGTTCCCTTCTTGGCTTATAGATGGCCACCTTCTATCTGTGTCCTCACAGGCTAGAGATCAAGTGAGCCCTGCTCTCTTTCTCTTCTTATAAGGACACTAAGCCTATCATGGATGCCCCACCCTCATGATCTTGTCTGAACCTAATCACCTTCCCAAGACCCCACCTCCAAATACCATCACATTACGGGGTAGGTCTTCAACATATGAATTTTGCAGGGAACACAAACATTCAGTATGTGACACATGCATACCTAAGAAAAATAAGCAAATGCATTGAATGCCTTTGAGGATAATGCCACTAAAGCATGTTGCATTTGAAGCCTCTTTGGGAGACTAGGATACTGTACAACACTAAAAATTATAGAGCCCGATATGAGACTACTATGCTATATTCTCTTTGGGGTAAAGCTGCAATGGTGCATTATTTAGGTCAATAAATGACTAAAATATGCCTTTCACACCTGTACATGTGAAACACTATCATAGCTTTAGATGAATGTGTCATTCTTACTGGTTCTTTGAATTTTATACTACTTTTGATTGTAGCTGATTCATTCTTTCTGAAAGAAAAATTTACCACAAGGGAAAACCTCACTAAAATAAGGTTCGAGTTGGATGCTGAAGAATGACTTTTGAATCATAAATTTTATAAAACCATGCCTTTCCATTTGGATTTATCTTTTCCAGTTTACTGAATTACATACCTCTCTCCCTCAAACATAACTTGAACTCCAGCAAATTGGAACCTCTTGGGTTTACAGTAAATAGAAACACTTATTGACTCAGATACATTGAGTGTGTAGCCCATTTTTATTTTATAGATACTAAAGCATTTAATTTTCTTCCTCTAGTGCTATGATTTTCAACCTGTTTTGAATTGCACACTTTCTTCTTATTGCTGCATTTCACAACATTCTCACTTTCTAAGAGAGCTGTTGGAGCTATGGAGAATAAAATGCTGTAAGATTCATTTTATTTAGAGTCACGTCATAATTTGAATTAACTAGAGATGCTCTTACATATCAGAGAAAACTGCTGTTCCAGTATAAGTAGTGAATTTTTATTATTTTTGTTGAAAAGTATATTTTTCTACAATTTTCATATTCTTTTCTTTCCAGCTACTTCCCTTAAATGCATCTC
Organism: Nomascus leucogenys; assembly: GCF_006542625.1. Classification (NCBI taxonomy): domain Eukaryota; kingdom Metazoa; phylum Chordata; class Mammalia; order Primates; family Hylobatidae; genus Nomascus; species Nomascus leucogenys. The sequence goes on from NC_044400.1 coordinate 69,679,329, forward strand.
ACTGGCAGTACCTGCTTCACCAGCTTAGTGTACAAATATCCTCACAACTCTTTCATTTTCTGTGTAGTTGCTTAAAAATGTTCTTGCCCTTTTTAGCAGGACAGGTAATGTCTCCATCTTGAAGCTTCATTGCTATCTAGAATTGCTCATAAATCTTGAGGGGCTCACTTGATTCAAAGGGTAACCCTTTGTGCAAATGCTAATCGAGAGAGAACTAGCTAGTCAATTACTGCTGGAAATGGTTCCCAAGAAGTCTAAGCAATTTTGCTCTCAGCTACATTGATGTGCCTGCTAGTCATACCAGCTGCCTCACATTAGAGATTACAGGTTTACCTTCTTTCAGGTTATACTAGTGCTTTTCAACCAATGTTGACCCTCTTGGACATTTGGCAAAGTTTGGGGATATTTTTGGTTGTCACAACTTGGTGGGGGGGAAGGGAGTGCTACTGGCATCTCGTGGGTAGAAGCCAGGAGTACTGCTAAACATCCTACAATGCATAGAACTATCCCTGCACTGCCGTTCCAACATAAAAAAATTATCTGTCCATGTATGTCAACGGTGCTGAGGTTGAGAAACCCTGTTTTTTCCAATATGGTTTACACCCATATGATCTGCTACTGCTTCCAGAATTTAGCAGGTTTTAAGACCTCAATCCCAGGTTACATTTAAACCATGAATGGACCCTCCTGGAGCCCAACATCCTCTGAGTTCTAGTTTGAACCATGGTCACTAATCCACAGCCCACAGACTCCCTTTCCTCATGTTGCATTCCCCTCCATAGAGGCAAGTATCCGTTTTGGCTAATTAATGTCAGTTTTAACTAACCAAGTTTATCACTGAGTTTTTAATGCTATTGAAATTCAGCAGAAAAGAAATTAGTATCAAAATTTCTTTTTCCTCTAGGAGGTTTCTTGGCTCCCTTTGCAGATTTATTCAATGTATGTCAAAGAGCACAAGGGGCATTTTGAAAATTGGGGAGCATCAGTTATGCCACAGAAAATGATGTTATAGTCCCATTTTCCAGGGCAGTGGGTGTCCACTTGCCTTACATTTGCATAATCAAGATGAGTTGCTCACAGGACACAGGACTCTCCATTGAAACAAGATCTTATCCAAGGAGACTTACTGAGCTTACTGGACAGAGGATTAGCTGACAATACCCTCCTGATTAAAAAGTAGGTTTTGCTTTCCTACACAGCCTGATCCATCTTTCATTTTTTCATGCCCTGTGATGCCACAAATTGTACTGTATTTCCTTCCAATGCAGCAATTGCTAAAGATACTTGGGAAAAAGGCAGTTGGCTAGATTCAATATAAGAATGATCTCTCTGCTATTCCAGCTCAAGAATTTTCAACTCTTTGCTGTTTGTAGCCACAGCTCCTGGTAGAGACAACTTTGCTTTACCCTCTGATGCAGAAGCTTGGGGACCTGTGGGGGTTTGGGTGCTTATATTGGTACAGAGCATAGTTTGGTTAAAAAAAAAAAGTACCCAGGAGCATCTATACTTGTTTCCTGAGTTCTGCTAAATTGAGGAGCTATGTTTCCAACATCCTTAGATGGACTAGGGTATAAATAGAATTTTCATGGACTCGCCTCTGATCTCAGTCACTGTTGATGTTTTTGGAAATGCATGGCAGATTCCAAAGAACTGACTAGCAAACAGATTTCTGGAGTAAAATCCATCCATAAATTGGTAGCTGCTTGTGTTCTCACTATTTGAGAGATGGAATTTGGAGCAGAGGACAAAGGGTTGCCTGCTACTGTGCACCATTCTGCTCTCTGGGGCTTGGACTCTGAGGGGCTTTGCCATACTAGAGGATTTTCCTGGCAGGGAAAGATGGACACTGCCATGTACTGCCAGACAGGAGAGCAGTAGCACTACAGGGACCCAGCCAACTTCATGAGGGTGGACTAGATTTTGTGGATCACAAGTGCCATCATATCTAGTTGCCAGCTTTTGGTAATTCTCTGTGTTATAATTTTCCCCTCTTATCTCTAACACATCTGTAAAATCTTATAATTATTCCCTTAGAGACTCATCTATGCTGTGGGGGAATTACAGAAAGAATTTATATCCATGCTCGAGATGAGAGGGTAAAGTAAAGAATAATTTCAGGAGCAAGAATGATGGTATCAGTGGAGATTGCTAAAATTCTCAAAAGGCAAGTAAATTTTAGGAACAATGATTGGGGATCAGTGTTGAGTGTAAGTTTGCCCCTTCCTATATGGAGATTTTCTCTCTTCACTGCCAGCCTGGGTTATTTTTCCAAGGGATCCTGAGAATCACTCACGCTTTCTCCATGATTCTAAAGTATGCTTGAGACCTTCAAGGCTCCCTCCTAATTCAAGTCTCTGCTAACACCGGAGAAGGATCCATCATCATTAACAAGCCTTTCTTCTTTCTTTATCCTTCTAGTGCTTACCACTAGCATAGCTGTTGACACATCATTTTGTCTTTCCTGCTGGGTTTCCATTGCTCAGGGAAGCTCCTGGTGCATAGTAGACACTTAGTAAATATGTTGGGTGATTGAAGGAACAAATCAACACACAAAGCAAAGCCTTCACTGAGTCCTTATTTAAGGGCAAAAACTTATGACTGAGAATCTAAAAAACGTATGACTGAGATCTAAAAAACACAAACTGATGACTGAGAGTCTGAAAAACACAACCTACTTTTGAATCAGCTGTGTGGATTCAAAGAGCCAGAAATGCTGCATCTGTTAAATCTGGGAAAGTCGTCACTAGTAGGAGGGCGTTCCTCGGGCCAGTGAAGGGGTCTTTTAGGAGTAGTAGCATTTAGTGTGAAACTGAACTGCTGGCCTCAAATCCTAAATCTGCCATTTGCTAATTGGGTAGCAAGACAGGTAGCTTTTGGTTTTAGTTGATGCTTAATTTCAAATTAAAATTTATCTTTCCATCAATTTATTCATCCATCTGACATTTATTTAACGCCTGCCACATGGCAGATGTGGTCAAAGTACTAGAGATTCAAAGATGATTAAGAAAAAATCCTCACTCTCTAGCTGTTTACCATCCAATGAGGTTGAAACCTCTTTATATGGTTTGGCTGTGTCCCCACCCAAATTTAACCTTGAATTGTAGCTCCTATAATTCTCATGTGTTGTGGGAGGGACCCAGTGGGAGATAATTGAATTATGGGAGTGGTTTCCCCCCTACTGTTCTTGTGGTAGTGAATAAGTCTCACGAGATCTGATGGTTTTATAAGGCGAGACCCCCTTCACTTGGATCTCATTCTCTCTCTTGTCTACTGCCATATAAGATGTGCCTTTTGCCTTCTGCCATGATTGTTAGGCCTCCCCAGTCAGGTAGAACTGTGAGTCCATTAAACCTTTTCTTCTTTATAAATTACCTAGTCTTGGTTATGTCTTTATCAGCAGCGTGAAAACGGACAAATATACCTCTATTCACACTTATCCAATCAAGCTTTGCAGGAAACCACAGAGGGATTATCTGATACTGAAATGTCACGTTTACTCTAATTGTTCATTAATTACAGTGTATATGGCTAAGTAGCTTTAATAAATGTATACTAGGCAATGGGAGGAGATCCACATGGAAGACAGAAGACCTTGACTCTAGTCCCATCTTAGCGACCACCGACAAGGCCCTCATCCTTTATGGATCTCTGTTTCCTCTTCTGGAATATGAGGTGGGCAGAGAAAGTTGATTTCTAAAGTTTCTCCTAGCCCACACTTGGATTTTACATAATCTCTGGAAATTGTCTCTGATAGAGTAGTTATTGTTGCTGGCCACTAGAGGTCAGTACCTTAAAAAGTAAACTGGATTCTCCTGCCATCAAAGTATGCCTTGAAGCAAAAGCAAAATTACTGTTTTCTTATCTTGGTTAGGAAGAAACATTCCCAAAGAAACAGTTTTCTCCTTGACATATTAGAGCTTGTAAGATGACATTTCCAAACTCTGGCTGAGCATTCACTGCAGAGTTCACTAACAATCTTAGCGTGAGAGATGAAGGAGCAGAAGTTCCGGCCCTAGCTAGTGAAGAACGTATGGGTTTCTGCACAGACCTGAATGCATTGATAGCTGTGTAACAGGAGGAAAGAGGAACTGAAAATGACTCTTCTGTAAAGCAAGGCCCTCACTGTATCCAATGGTGCACTTGCCCCTATCTGGTCACTGAGAATTAAAAGGTAAATACGTTTTCAGATCAGCTCTTTTCTCATAGATGTGGTAGGGAAGGCACAATTTTTTTTTTTCCTTTCCCTGAGTTCCTGCCGCTCTGAAAGGTAGGAACTTCCACTCTCTTAATAGTTAGTGGCTTACCTCTCCATGGCTCCTTCTGGTGGAGGGAGGAGGAGGGATTTCTCTGATTGGTGAGATGGCAAGAGTCTGGCACCCCCTGAGCTCTGTGTTGGGAGTGGGCTGTGTGTAAAAAGTCACTTGCACATGTGGCCTCTCTTGGGTTCTATGAGCTTGATTTGTGGGGAGGAAGACCTCTGTTCTCTTTGAGGCTGAATGGAAAAGTTTCTGTTCTGGGACGCTAATCAGGTCTAGACCTGGAGGCAACTACTGGTAAGTTTGTTTCAGCCTCATATCTAAGTTGCTTTCTCTGATTTGGTGCTACCAGTAGGAAGACCAGTATTTTGGTACATATGTGGCTTCTGTGTGCATTTCTCAATTGACTTGGCACTCTCAGGGGTGAGGAGCAGGATTAAATGGAAGCCCTTCTCAAATCCTATCAGTGGAGGTGGATTAATACTGTCCCCTCACAACTCTAATGACTGCAGGCTTGCTTGTGATGTTGTTGGTGTAGGGTTTAGGTAAGAGTGGGGCTCAGGGTTGTCCTTGGGGATACAGGACCAGGGAAAGGAGACAGATATAGCCCTCAACACCTTATGCAGCTGAAACCAAACTGAAATGGATATAAGGGACAAATAGTAGAAAAAAATCATTAAAATTCAACTTGAGGAGTGTGTAGGAGAGAGATGTTTTGTTCTGCTTTGCCTAAGTCATGGTAGTTGTGCAAAAAGAGTTGGTCTTAAAACTCAGGCCTCTTTTGGTACAAGGTGGTTGTGTGTCCCCCAGCTGCTCCCCTTTACCCTCTCCCATCCCGTTACCTCTTTATTCACAAGAGAAGAAAAACAAATAGAAAAGATCTCCAACAATTGTCCAAATAATTCATTCATTTATATAGACATTTCTTCATTCATTCATTCATCCTACCAATATTTACTGAGCTTTAATTATGCACCAGGCAGTTTCAGGTACAGGGAACTAAGCAGACAATACCCCCTTCCCTTGTGGGGCCAACATTTATTTGAGGGTTGACCAAGTACTGTGAAGTCATTGCCTCTTCCATACCCCTTGCATTAACCAATTCAGGGTGCTTTGGTAGATTTTTAACTGTCTTATCTCCATCTCTGTGCCTGAAGCCTTTTTTCAGAACCCTGAAAAGCCACTTTACCTGAGCACCAAAGGCACTCCCAAAGTGCTGGAAAAATATTGTTCCTGAGAGCGGTCCTCAGCCAATGACTCTTGGGAGTTGGTGTTTCAACACTCCAGCTTCCTCCCTTTTTGAGTGAGCTGATTCGGTGTGTGTTATCCTGTTCTCCCGGGCAGCTCCTTGGGATGAGCTTCAGTCAGTCACCATGACAGTTAGCTTAGAGACACAGTCATTGTTGCTCTGTTGCTTCCTCACTACCCTATTGGTGTTTCCTGCAACTCCCAAATAACCACTTATACTCAAGTCCTTGTCTCAGAGTCTGCTTTTGGGGAAAATCTGCTAAAATTGTCATTTTTTACATATGTTACCACATTTTGTTCTTGCAAAGACTGTGAAATTATGAACTGAACATCGCAGTGCCTACCTGATGACACACTTTTGGAAAAAAACAAAACAAAACTGCCTATGTCTCCTGCTGATGGGCTTTGAGCAGGCAACTGTGCTTTATACCAGTATTCACAATCCTAGCTGATGGGACCAAAGGAGAGTGTGGATCAGCTGCAGCCAATCCCCAGCCTGGCTCTTTGGTAAACAGGGGTCTGCCAAGCATGAGATCCTCACTCTGGGGATTTGAACGGAGACATGAAGAAAGAGTCAGCAGGGATTGAGCAATTGGAGCTAAAGCAAAGAACATGTCATAAACTAGAGCTGGGCTGGGAGATGCCAGCAGAGATTGAAATGATGAGAAATCAGAATCCATGCTGTAGAAAAGACAGATACAGGGTGAGGAAACCTGTGAGTGGTATGAGAAGCCCATGGATACAAAAGAAGCAGAGACGTGAAGCAGAGTGGAGTCAAGTTCTTCACTAAGGGCCAGTGTCAGGATCTACCCTGGCCTCCGCCAAGGCCCTGGAGGGCTGTTGGAGCCACTCAGCTTGAAGTAATGGCCTATAAGGCCTGGTCCAAGCAGAACTCCAGCACCCATTGCTCCTGCTCTGATTTTGTAAAATATTGATTTCAGAAGGCAGTTGCCAAGTTTTGCTTTTAATTGGGAGTACAAAACTAGGTATAGCCTTGCCTATTGAATTAGAATACAAGAGATTCCAAACTTTCATTAGAACTGGAAGGGAAGCCAAAGGCTCCTTTAGTTCAGGGAAGGCAAGTTGATTTCATCTTGAGGGTGCATGCTTGTTGATGGATGGGCCTGGAGACTTTGTTGAGAATTCTGAGGCTGCTCTGGGGCACAGTGGGAAGAAATGCTGCTACCTATTAGCAATGTCTGCCATGAGTTTGGAGAAAGATAGCAACTTACTTTCCACCACCAATCCAGTGTGGAATCAGAGGCTTAAAGGATTTAGGTGATTTGTCTAAAAGTCACAGAAAGTTGATTATTGGAATTCCTGGGGCTAGATCTTGTCTTCTGACTTTCTGCCCAAAAGATTCTCTAATGGCTTTCTCATCCAGCTAACTTTGGCCCTTTAAAACTGTTTTAGGAAGCTAAGAATCCCTTCTCAAAAGAACAATTACTTCTTGTTATATGAGAAATTATATGCACGGCCTTCCGAAAAGTTAGTGGGATTCACATTTATGTTTTTGTAGGTGAGTTTTAGTTTATAATTTAGACTTGCCAAATTTAGCAAAAAGGAATACAGGACACCCAGTTAAATATTTGAGACAGATTTCTACTAAATGATTGTTATGTGAAATTTATATTTGAATCTTCTGAATTTTATCTGGTAACCCTAAAGGGGAATCAGGTGGGCAACTCTTTGTGTGGACACACCTTGATATATTGATGGATATGTGGCTTCTGGGCCTGGACCATCTCACATACTAACCTTCTAGTTATTATTTGTCAATATTCTGACCAACTGGGACATCTCAGGAGGATGTGCTTTAATTTTAGTTCTGCATGTAGTAAGACCTGGATGTTTTCTGTAGAAAATCCTTGCAACTCTCTTTGTTGTTCTGAAGTAATAATAATAGTAAGACCTGAGTGTTTTCTGTTTCAGTAACAATGGGGATGCTCAGTGGTGCCAAATTTATCTGAAACGGTGGTTGGAATAGATCACTGAGACTTTGTTTTTTCTTGTTTATTTCCACCAAGGCAGCATCTCACAATCTTGTAAAAGATAGCACTTTGATAATGAAAGAGCATCTATGCAACCCCTTAGACTTTATGATTTTTCTCCTTTTAGTGCTAGCAGATCATTTTTTGGAATCCTGACTATATTGGGCAAGTCTTTACTTCAATAAGTTCTGCCACCTCCATGATGGCACTGGAGTGAAGCCATGAATTCAGTCTTCTTCATATAGCTGCTCATAAATGCCTTTGCCATCTGACAAATGCATTGGTTCTGTATGACTTCATACTGTAGTAACCCATTGGGTTCATAGTTCTGGACTAAGAAAAACTCAATAAAATGATGTAAACTCAAGACTCATTTCCTTCCCTGTTCTAGTTAGGAAGAAACAATTTAAAAACATATAAAAACTAGTATTATTTGGTCGTATTCTTGCTTTAAAAAATCCTCTGGAATAGACATCCAGGTATGCCACCAGGAAACTTTAAGAATGATATTGTGTAAGGCCGGGCGCGGTGGCTCACGCTTGCAATCCCAGCACTTTGGGAGGCTGAGGTGGGCGGATCACGAGGTCAGGAGATCGAGACCACGGTGAAACCCCGTCTCTACTAAAAATACAAAAAATTAGCCGGGCGTGGTGGCGGGCGCCTGTAGTCCCAGCTACTCGGAGAGGCTGAGGCAGGAGAATGGCGTGAACCCGGGAGGCGGAGCTTGCAGTGAGCCAAGATTGCGCCACTACACTCCAGCCTGGGTGACAGAGCGAGACTCTGTCTCAAAAAAAAAAAAAAAAGAATGATATTGTGTTTTACACTTCATCTCCTAAGAGTTTTATTTCTCTCTCCTTAGACATTTTCTCTGCAATTTTTGGAAACAATATGCAACTAGCCTAAGAGCGTACATAAAATATTTTATGTAAAATGAGTACAATGTTTATTATAAAAATTAAAAATAAAGATCAAAAGAGTAGAGATTTAAAATTCCCCATTAATATTTTAATTTAGACTTTTTCTATGCATATGGGCAAACAGACTTTAAAAATGAAATGAGTACTGAAAATATTCCTTAGTCATCTACTTTTGTTTAGTTAATATTTTGTGAATATCTTATGGTGCCAATACATTTCCATCCTCTTTTTTTTAAAGACAGGGTTTCCCTATGTTGCCCAGACTGGCCTCAATTCCTGAGCTCAAGCAGTCCTCCCCAGCAGCTGGAGCTATAGGTGCAAGCTCTTGTGCCTGGTGGTGCATCCTCATCATTTTTTATGACTCTGTTTCATTGGATGAGTGTATCACAGCTCATTTTACCCATGTTGAGGCTATTTCTCAATTTTCCATATTGCAAGCTTTGCTGCAGGGCTCTTTCTGCAATTAAACTTTTGCACACGTTATTATTTTCTTGGAGTAAATTCTTAGAAATGGGAGACTTGGTGATTTTTGTATCTTAGACAACATTTTTAAAAATCCTGGCTATAATAAAAGAGAATTTGGATGAGGACACAGTTTCTTGCTATTCCTGTACACCTTCCAGGATGGAGTCCCTTTAACTTGGGACTCTCACAAGGGAACAGATATACCTGAAATTAGGAGCAGCTAAGGGGTCATTTCTGTAAATAAAGGTCAGTTGGAAAAAGTAGATTTTGGGGGCTGAGTAGACTCTCTCACCATGACAAGACTGTACAGATATGGTTCACAAGTGGCTCTCAATTTTGACCCCCCAGGAGATATTTGGCAATGATGAGATATTGTTGCTTGTGATGACTCACGTAGTTGGGTGGAGATGCTACTAGCATCTAGTGGGCAGAGGCCAGGGATGCTGCCAATGTTCTGTGATGCACAGGACAGCCCTTAAAAAAAGAAAGATCTGGCTCAAAGTGCAAGATTCCTACCAAATTTAGGAAACAGTGATGCAGAGCAGAAATAAAAAGGGATCAATGAGTCTCTTGAAAACCATGGTACAGCACTGCAAATTTTATGTTTTTTTTTCTTTCAATTTTCTCTTTCAAAAGACTCTTCAGTTACCCAATATATTTGGCATGTCTCAGGCTGATCTACAAACCACATTAGGGGACACACAAGGCCTTGGAATGTGTGGTCCTACTTGCTCCTGGCTTCTGTTAGGATTAATCTTGACAAGAATGTGCAGTGTGTATAGAGGAATTTAGACTGCCTGGATTTTTCTAAGCATAATAGTACAACAATGATGCTAAAAGATTGCCTAGGTTCTTTTTGTGGAACTAAACCAGATGCAAAGGGTCAGCATCAGTCCTTTGGGGCCAGTCTCTGTTCCTTGGGCAGAGCAAAGTAGGTTGTTATATTTGGGACTCTTTAGAGTTTGCCGAGCTGCATGTTCTGGCTGCACTGAATATTTTGATCATGAGTAAGCCAGTCATGATTGTGACAGGCTTAGCTTCCAGCTAAGGTCAGAGGAGAATGATGTTTGCTAGGATCAAAGGAAGATAATTGCGGATGTTGCATTTCCTCCATAATGCAATGATCTTGCTGTGAAAACATGTCTAAAGAAGAGGCCTTGAGAGGCAGGGGAGTGCAGGTGTGTGTGCTCATGACAGGGCATGGGCATTGCAGGTGGATGGGCAGAGCTAGAATATCCCACATTTATTAAGGCTTGTCATGGGCACATTGCTCAATTGCTCTGAGCCTCAGTATTCTTACTTCTAAAGGGGTAAGAAGAGTATTTAACTCATGATGAGCTGGAAAGCTACTAGGTTAGAATCTTGAACTCCTAAATCTCCACCAGCTGTTTGTTGCTGTTGCAAGTTTAGGAGAGGGACTTAGAGAGGGACACTGTGGCAAAAACCCTCCGTTCATCAGTCCAAGGATTTCACTCCAAAATCCCATGCAATTTTTTTGTAAGTGGAGCTGGGCCACTTCTGCGACTCAAGGGTTCCTTGTGCATAAATTACACACAGCTCTGGAAAAATGTTCCTTCTGCTGTATGCATTCAAGGAACCAGTAAAAACAGGGAGCCAGTTTTATTGCATAAGCTGTGCGGAGTTTTAGAGAGACTCTAGAGAAGGAAGAGATCTGGGAGGGGAGCCCTGTGCTGGTTGATTTCTGTTGCTCCCACCCTCTCTCCTGGCTCCCATCCATTTTCTATCCCTGTCGGTTCTGCGTTTTGCCCAAGAAGTTCATTTCTGTGCATTGCATCACCAAGACTCTCTGGGCATCTGGAGTCATGGGCTTTGACCAGTGAGGGATATAAATAGGAGACTGAAAGGTAGAAGAGGGTGGTCAGGGGATTCACAGTCCTGGCTTCTTCCCTACTTCTGGCAGTGGCTGAGCTCTTCTGCAGGTGTAGCTCCTGTAGGCTGGTCCCTCTGCCAAGTCTCCAGTTCTTCACTGCACTTTGCAACCACCACTGCCTCTCCTCCTTTTCAGGCTTTGGGATGGTGAAGCATTCCTGCTGTTGCTGTCCTTGGATACTTCAACATCCCTGCATGGTTCTTTTCACCCCACCTGCACCTTTAATACAGTTCTTTCATTCGACCTTCCATAGTGAAATCCTTTTGAAAGCGTTCTGCTGCCTTCTGCCTAAACACTGATAGGCACATCCTGGAGAGAGAAGAACCCCTAGAGAACTTGGTATGTGGCCTTGAGAGTCTTTGAACTTCTCCATTCTGATGCTGAAGTGGCATCCCAGAACTTGGGAAGCTTCCATCCCAATGTCCATACAAATGCTACTTTTCTTTCTTTTCTTTTCTTTTCTTTTCTTTTCTTTTCTTTTCTTTTCTTTTCTTTTTTTTTCTTTTCTGTGTGTGTGTATGTTTTTTTTTTAGAGAGGAAGAAGGTGAGAGTGGTACTGAATTCTCTCTAGAGGTTAGAAGAATGCGCCACTGACAGGGGCTCTTCCTGAGGATAAAATAAAGTACCATGCTGAAAGGATCCAGGATGGTGCCATTTACTAGGCACACAGTAAATGGTAACTGCTGGTATCATGAGACACTGACTGGTGATCTCTCAAGGAAACAAGAAGGAAAACATGAGGTCAGCAACGGAGTTAACAACTGAGAGTAGCTTTTTAATCTCTCCTTTCAGGGCTGTCATTATGTGTTGGCTGAGGAATGAATTGGATTTAGGGTCTCTTTTTTTTTTTAAAAAAAAAAAAACTTTTATTTTAGGTTGGGGGATACATGTAAAGGTTTGTTACATAGGTAACCTTGTGTCATGGGGGTCTGTTATACAGATTATTTCTTCACCTAGGTATTAAGCCCAGTACCCAATAATTATCTTTTCCAATCCTCTCCCTCCTCTCCTTCCACCCTCAAGTAGACCCCAGTGTCTGTTCTTCCCTTCTTTGTGTTCATGCGTTCTCATCATTTAGCTCCCACTTATAAGTGAGAATGTGTGGTATTTGGTTTTCTGTTCCATGTTAGTTTGCTGAGGATAATAGCTTCTGGCTCCATCCATGTTCCTGCAAAATACATGATCTTATTCTTTTTTATAACTGTGTAGTATTCCACAGTGTATATGTACCATGGATTCCGTCACTGATGGGCATTTAGATTGATTCCATTTCTTTGCTGTTGTGAATAGTGCTGCAGTGAACATTTGCATGCATGTGTCTTTATGGTAGAATAATTTATATTCCTCTGGGTATATACCCAGTAATGGGATTGCTGGGTTGAATGGTAGTTCTATTTTTAGCTCTTTGGGGGAATTTCTGTACTGCTTTCCATAGTGGTTGAACTAATTTACACTCCCATCAACAGTGTGTAAGTGTTCTCTTTTCTCTGCAACCTCTAACTAGCTCTTTTTAATACCATAGAGACTTATCTCCAAGGATGCTCTTCCTCTTCTTTTTATCATTATCTAAAATAGTTGCATATGTTATTGCCTATTTTAGTGTATTGATGTCAAAAATCAGAGAGTTTGAGGGGAAGAAGAAGTATTTCAGTTGGAAATAATTTATTCTTTCATTAAAAGTGGCCATTGGAGATCAGCATTATGACAGCCTGTAGGATGAGATCATCATAGATGCCAGGCTTTTACAGTATGAAATATTTAGTCAATTCTGACCAAATATTATAAAAAATTAGATTATTTCAGGGAAAAATCATTCTAACAACACGTTTATTTTGCATCATGCAGACAAAATAAATGTGGTTTTGATTTTATATGAAAACAGCTTATGAAATCTCTAGTTAATCTTGTTTGCCAATTAATTAATCTCTCTTTTTCTTGACCTGTAATCTTCATTTTCCTTTGGGAAATAATTTCTTCCTCCTCCTACCACCTCTGTCCATGTGATTTAGAGGAGATGGATTTTTCTTTGAGCTGTAGTGCTGGGTTGTGATGTAAGCCTGGCCAATGGCAACATCACATTTCTTCGGCCAATTGTTGGTTGAGGGATAGGCTCATGATTCAAGTAGAACCATTCAGAATCAAAAGGCTGTCATTTCCAGGTATTTCACTGGAACTATTGAGGAAGATAATTTTTTCTTCCCCCCGCTAGGACTGCAAAATGCAAACCTGAGTTGCTGGTGGCCATCTTCGCAATAAATAAAGGCAATACCCTTCCTGAAAGTGAAGCCAGCAATGTGGGGAGCTGCTCTGTAGGAGGGAGAGAGATAAGACCCTGGTGACATTGTTTGGGTACCCAGGCCTGGCTCTGGGATTTTTGTTATTTCAGTGAGTTTCCTTTTACTTGAACCATGTTGAATTGGAGCCTGGCAGTTATAATCTAAATGATATTGATTAATGTACGAGATGATTATAGGATTTTCCTGTTGTGACACCTCCCCCATTTGACTCTGACCACATGTGTAGATTGTGACTGAAAAGAACTTGTCACTAATTAATTCATCATAATTTTATTGAGCACATACTATAGCAGTCATCATGTAGAGTCCTGGGATATAAAAATCAATAGGGCAAACAAACTCTCCATCAGATAGACAAATGTAAAAAATATATGAGCAGTATGCCAGCATGGTGGTTAAGAGAGTGGGCTTTGGAGCTTCACTGCCTAGGGCTACTGTGCTACTTACTATTTACTTCATATATTTCGTAACCTCCCTGCCTCTCAGTTTATTCATCTGTAAAATGAGGTGAATAATTGTTGTGAGGACTGTCTTAATCCATTTGAGCTACTATAACAAAATACCAAAACCTGCATAGATTATGAACAACAGAAATTTATTTTACAGTTTTGGAGGCTGGAAAGTAAGATCAAGGTGCCAGCAGATTTGGTGCCTGGCGAGGGCCTGCTTCCCCATTCATAGATGGCCATCTTCTCACTGTGTCTTCATGTGTTGAAAGGAGGTCTTTAGGGCCTTTTATAAAAAATAAGGGCACAAGTCCTATTTATGAGGGTAGGTCCTTCATGACTTAATTACTTCCCAAAGTCCCCACCTTCTAACACCATCCCACTGGTGATTAGGTTTCAACATATGACTTTTGAGGCTACACAAACATGCAGACCGTAGCAAGGACCAAGTGAGCTGATACATGTAAACCACTTGAAAAGTGCCCAGTAAGTGTTTGCTATTGCTACCATGACTATGCACTGGTTCCCAGATGGCAAGGAACATACACGTGGTCATCTGTAATTCTCCTTAGGCACAGGGGAAGGGAAAGATTAGAGAAAAGAAAGTAACTTTTGAGCTGAACCTGAAAAGGTGAGGCACCCCAGGGCAAAGTACCCTAGAATTGCAGTTATCTGCATATTCTTGGATAATAGTTACATGTGGGTGACTTTTGAAGATGTGACTGTAAAAGTTTGCAGAAGCTACATCCTCAAGGGCTCAATGCCCCATGCTAAATGATGCTTTTATGAGTATTAGGTAGGATAACATCTTTTCCAAGTGATCAAATAATCAGAGGGCTTAAGTAAAAACAGCATTTAACAGTTACCATAATTGAAAAGTCCAAGGGAACAGCTGGCTATAGGTATATCTACATCGGGGTTCAAATGATGACTCCAAGACCCATTTTCTCTCTTTGTCTCTCTGCTTCATCTGTGCATGGGTCTATTCTTGCATGGTATTATGCTCTGTGGTGGTAATGTGGCTGGTGGAGGTTCACAGGCTTAAGTCCAATGGAAAAGAAGGAGATTCTCTTCTATAGATGTCCCAGCAAAGTTTCATTGACTCTCATAGAGTCACGTGAATCAATTATTTTGGTGAGTGGGATGCTATACTCTGATTAGTTGGGCTAGAGATTTACATACTGGAAGTTTCAATTCCACTGAGAAGCTCATAGACTTACCATGTAAAGGAAGATGGTCCTTCAGAAGGAATTTAGGTATGGATACCAGAAAACAATATGAAATACACACCTGATGGCAAAACATATAGAAGTTCAAAACACCTTTTATAATGGAGAGATTGGGAGGGTCATTGCTGTTTTCTAAGCTGGGAAATGGCATGCACATTTTCATTTTAAAAGGATATACTCAATCTAGTGTGGAGGATGGATTGGAGGGTTGTGGTTGGAGGCAAAGGGCCAGTTACAACGTTTTTCACTGATTAAGGGAAGTGATGATGAATGTATGAATGACACCTTTTGCACCGGGAATGGAAAGGTGCAATGAATCAGATATGTGCATTTAGTGGCTGGAACCATAAGAATTTTATGCTGGGCAAAATTCAGTAGGGAAGGGAGGGAAGACATTTTGTTTGCACCTTAGGGTTTTGGCTTTGGTACAGGGTGGGTAGAGATGCTATTTACTGAAAGTAGAGCTACACAGAGTGAGAAACAAAGAGAGAAATCTAATGATGTGGTTTGGATGTTTTTGTCCCTTCCAAATTTCATGTTGATATATGACTCCCAATGTTGGAGGTGGGCCTAGTGGGAGGAATTTGGGTCATGGGGATGGATCCCTCATGAATGGCTTGGTGCTATCCTCATGCTAATGAGTTCATGTGAGATCAGGTTGCTTAAAAGAGTGTGACACCTCCCCCCCACTCTCTTGATCACTCTCTCACCATGTGATAGGATGGTGGTGCCCTCTTCATCTTCCATCATGATTGGAAGCTTCCTGAGGCTGCACCAGAAGCAGATGCTGGCACCATGCTGCTTGTATGGCCTGCAGAGCTGTGAGCCAAAATAAACCTCTTTCTTTATAAATTACCCAGCCTCAGGTATTCCTTTATAGCAATGCAAATGGACTAACCCAGCTCATATCTAAAATTTATTTACATCCATGATCTTTTACACAGAGTGGTAGAAAAAAAGTATATTTAGAGTTTATAGAATCTATCTTTTATCATAAGCAACACTAATCACAATGATAAATGACCTGGAAATACCCTTGTGCATGCAGGGGCACAAAGAAACATTTGTGGCCTGAAAATGTGTAACACAGGCACATGCATGTTCATGTACACACAGCATTATATTAGCCTCATTATTTTCTTTTTTCTTTGTTTTTCCCATTTCTTCTCATCTGCTTTTTACTGCTGTTTTCTTTTTATATCTTATTTATCTTCGTAAGTGGCTTTAAACTCTTCCACAACAAGATGGTATATAGTCAATAAATATTGCTTAATACATATTCATTACAAGTCAGCCTTTACAAAGAATGATTGGAATGAGGCTTAGAATTTTTTAAACCAAAACTGTTTTGCTATTTTCTTTATACAGATATTTACAAATGTGGATAAACTGTATCTGCTATTTTTTAAGAATAAAAGACACCTACGTTTGCTTAAGATTTTATTCGTTTAATACCAAAACAGCTCTTCCTTTCTCATGTTAGTTCTCTGATCCCCATTACCATCCCACCAGATATTTCAAAACAAAATTCATCTCTAGGCTTCAAACCAATTAAAGGAAATTCAGTTTTAAAAGCTACTCAAAATAGGCTTTGTAATAAAAGAAACATTTAAAAGATAAGTAAGCAATGTCCAAAAAATGAATGCATTTGTGGATTATGATCAGAAGAAAATTTTAATCACAGTAATCTGTGGTTCATGACTGTCTGCAATAAATTCTCCATTTCCAGTTTATCCAGCAAATCCTGTAGTCTTCAAAGGGCCCGTATGTTCATTTTTCCCAGATTAGTTACTTCTGTTGGCTCTTTTTTATGCTTTATAACTTGGAATTCTATCTTTGGCTGTTATCTGTAAGCAGGTGACTATCTGAAACCACCTTTGCTCTCTCCTTTTGTTCTAATACTCATTGTTCTTGGTCTCCTGTACATATGTCCTGACTCAGAAGGAGAGCAATAAGTGCACAAAGTATGGCAGGCAAATGAAGACAATGAAAGCAAGATAGGGTTGAAAGACAGGAAAAGTAAGCCTTACCCTTACACACAACTGCTAGATCATTGCAACTTTCATCTGTGGTAATGGCAGTGTCCAGCTCTGAAATACACAGGGTCTCCACACTTTCTTATGAATAAATCCTCCAATTCTCAGGCTGGCTTTCAAAGCTCTTACAAATATGGTCCATTGATTCTCCTTCTGGGTCTCTGTTCTCACTTCATCCCCATCATTACCTCTGTCTCAAGTGCTCTTTCCTCCAACTTGTGCCACTCCAAGTGTCACCCATCACGTAAGGCTCAATGAGCAGAGAGGATTTCCCTGTCCCTTCTCTGTCACATCCTAATTTGGAAGTAAACATTTCCTCTTCTTTCACAGCATTTTGCCCTTATTTCCAGCCTAGAACTTAGCATATTTTATCATTTTCTCTTCCAAAATTGTAGGTATTTTTGTGTGTGTGCATGCCATTTCCTTTTTGGTATCCTTAGAAATTTACTAGTCAGAGCTGGCTCTTGCACCGTCTGGGAAGTGAGGAGCACCTCTGCCCGGCTGCCCCTCTGTCTGAGAAGTGAGGAGTGCCTCTGGCTGGCAGCCGCACCATCTGGAAAGTGGGGAGCACCTTTGCCCAGCCGCCATGCAACCCCCCAAGTGTGAAGTGGCAGCCTTGTGTGTGATGTTTCTGCCCTCCCCAAGTTTGCATTTTCGACAGTAAAATTTACTTTTAAATTAAAAACTTTAAATTGGGGAAGATACCAGTTGGAGCTATACTATTAATTTGTTAATCTTGATACTCTTCTGTCTTCACAGAATCTAGCATGGTGATTCAAACATAAGAGGTGTGAAAACTATAAGTCAATGAGCAGAGAAAGGAATACATAGAAGGAGGACTGGAAGTTACCAAAAGGGAGGGATGAAGGGAATACTATTACCATAAACCATAGGAATGGTAGATCAGACAGAATCATGGAAGAGAATAATTGAAGAATTGCAGTTCAGTGAAGAACAAGGTGCTGACACAAGCAAGAGTGGGACTAAGGGAGGTGTGAGACTTGGAAGGGATGTCTGTTTACTCAGACATTTGGCTCTTTCCCTCCTTCTCCTGTTCATTGCTCTCATCAGCTTACTCATAAATCAGTGAACATATGCCTTGCTTTATTTGAACTAAATACCTAACAGATCCATGAGAAGCAATGTCTTACCACAGTGTAAAGTGGTGCCCATATTTATGAGAAAGCTATTAGGACAAATGTTTGTCTTGGGAAACCATCACGCCAAAGGATTTAGAAGAATCACCTGCTGGCTATTTCTCTCCATTTCAATCTTTATTTTTATCACCCCTGCCAGGCCTCCTCTGTCTCTAGATTTTTCACCGCTTTGCTGTTGAGAATACCAATCATGCACTGAGGGTGCAAAGAGAATGCAGTGCTGAATTCATCATTCCCTTTGCATCCATCACACCCACTTAAACACATACACCTTGGCATGATTAATGTTTTTCCATGTGTAAAAGCTTCTCTGGCCCCCAGCCTCAGGAATAGCAGACCCTGTGTGCTTTTAGCATCAAATCCATCTGTTTGCTATGCTGCTCATCACACTGAATTGTGATAGTTTGATCACCACACACTAGCCCGTAGGTAGGGGCTTTGTCTTAACTCATTATTAAATCTGTTTCAGCGCCACAGTGTCTGGTCCTTACAGGCTCATTAAAGGGTTGTTGAGTGAATATATACAAACATGAAGGAATAAATAATAAAACAAAAGACATTTATCATTTCTCTGTAGCTTGCTTGAAAAATAGTTAGCATCTCTTACCTTTGGTTTTTGACTTACTATATAGCCTTTCAAGAATTGTCAAAGATTTTGGGATGTTATGTTTTTCTTAAATAACGGACTAAAATATATTTTTTGAAGATTTAATAAGGCAATATTATTGCCAACTGGTTTTATCACTCAGGGCATTTAATAGAAAATTTGTTAACATTGTCTTTAATTTGCTTAAATATTTATGAACATTGCTTTCAAGAGAATTTATATTTGGGGCTATTCTTTAATAGAATTCATTTTGTTGTGGTTTCAACTTTTCTGTGTTTCATCTTGTTTTGACAAATTCTGTTAGAATTGTCTTTAAATGCTTTAGAATCTGAGTGGGATTCTCTTTGGATCCCATCCCTGCTTGTTCCACCTTCTGGAACCCCGGATTCAATCAGAGTGTCTACCACAGGGATCTTGGTCCTGATCACAATTCATCATCTTCTGATATGGAATCTAGGTAATCCGTGTCAACATATAAGAGAAACCCGGAGAATAAGCTGTCTGCCCAACCTGGGTCTGAGAAAAGGCCATTCTGGTCTGTGAAGAAGATCTCCAGCCAGACTTCATCTTCTGGCTGCAGATAGATGACTGTGGACCCCGAAGCCACATCATGGTTTCCTGTGTTGGCATCGAAGGTCTTTATCCGGTACTGCCCGTTGTGTACCAGTCCGATTGCCAGATGCTTATTAGCCAATGTGATATCATAAGAAAAGTAATAGATCCCTGGGAAAGCACAGATGAACTTCCCTGTGGCAGGGTTGTAGTGCTCTCCCTCATTGAAGAGGACCTTGTTAAATATAATAGGTAGTCTTTCTTCTGGGTAGCTGGTTGTGATGCCAACAGAAAAGGCGGATTTGAGCACGATGCTTCCACATCTGCAAACTCCAGGCAGCCCCGGGTCCCCTTGTTCTCCTCTGTCTCCCTTTGGTCCAGGAGGACCAACTGGACCTATTTCTCCTTTCTCTCCCTCTGGTCCCATGGGTCCTTTCTTCCCAGCCTCTCCTTGGTCCCCTTTCTCGCCGGCAAGACCCAGTGGTCCAGTCTTACCTCTCAAACCTTCAAAAAGAGTATATAGCTTGATTAATAGTTCCTTGAAAGATATAATCACAAACAATATACCTATATGGTCCCAGCACATCCCAACTTTGTCTTTTCAGGCAACCTTTAACAGTGTACTACTAAATAATAAACTTTTTTTTTTTTGAGATGGAGTCTCACTCTGTCACCAGGGCTGGAGTGCAGTGGTGTGATCTTGGCTCACTGCAACCTCTGCCTCCCAGGTTCAAGTGATTCTCCTGCCTCAGCCTCCCAAGCAGCTGGGATTACAGGTGCCTGCCACTACACCCAGCTAATTTTTTGTATTTTTAGTAGAGACTGGGTTTCACCATGTTGGCCAGGCTGGTCTTGAACTCCTGACCTTGTGATTCACCCACCTCAGCCTCCCAAAGTGCTGGGATTACAGGCATGAGCCACCGCGCCCGGCCAATAATAAGCTTTTATTATTATTATTATTATTATTATTTTTTGAGATGGAGTCTCACTCTGTCGCCCAGGCTGGAGTGCAGTGGCGCAATCTTGGCTCACTGCAAGCTCCGCCTCCCAGGTTCACGCCATTCTCCTGCCTCAGCCTCTCCAAGTAGCTGGGACTACAGGCGCCCGCCACCATGCCTGGCTAATTTTTTTTTTGTATTTTTAGTAGAGACGGGGTTTCACCGTGGTCTCGATCTCCTGACCTCGTGATCCGCCTGCCTCGGCCTCCCAAAGTGCTGGGAATAATAAGCTTTTAAAAGATCACTGCTGCACTAACAATAAAAATAGAAAATTTTCATCAAAATTTAAGTCAATTTTCCTGAATATGTAAGAAATAATTTAAATCCTGGTGAATTTAACATAATTAACTATCATTTTGATGATGGATCACTTGCCACTATATTATTCACATATAGGTACTGGGCACTACAGGAATGGTTCAATGAGCATGATGATAGTATTTCTCAGAGTGCGCCCAGAGGGGCAGACAGAACCAGGCAAATCCCTAGAGGCTTCATTCTATTTCTATTTGTGATAATAATAAAAGAATTAATCAAAATTAAATTTGCTTATATTTATGAAGGATTTACTATGTTCCAGGGACAATGTTAAATGCTTTATTTGCATGCATTATCTTATTTAAGTTTCACATGACTTTATCAACTCAGAATTATTATTACTTTCATTGCAGATGAGGAAGCTGAGCCACAGAGGAGTTATTTTACTTAAGAGAAGAGAACTAGTGAATGATAGAGCTGTGGTCTGACCTCATGCCTGCCTGACTCTGGAGCCAGAGCATTTGGCAGGAACATAAATTATTACTTTTTTCTTTCTTTTTTTTTTTTTTTTGAGACAGAGTCTCACTCTGCTGCCCAGCTGGAGTGTCATGGTGCAATCTTGGCTCACTGCCACCTCCACCTCCCGGGTTCAAGCTATTCTCCTGCCTCAGCCTCCTGAGTAGCTGGGATTACAGGTGCGCACCACCACATCCAGCTAAATTTTTGTATTTTTAGTAGAGATGGGAGTTTCGCCATGTTGGCCAGGCTGGTCTCGAACTTCTGACCTCAGGTGATCCGCCTGCCTCTGCCTCCCAAAGTGCTGAGATTTGGGAGGCCTGAGCCACCATGCCCGGCCAGCAGGAGCATAAATTCGAAAGTGCATCTGGCACATAGTGAGGGCTCAACATGCTACAATAACCAAAAAACAATGACTGCCACCAACATGCAGTAGCTTCTTTTGTGAGGAGAAAACTGAGTCCCACACAGGTAAAAAAAACTTGCTTCTGGGCTGGGTGCAGTGGCTCACGCCTGAAATCCCAGCACTTTGGGAGGCCAAGGCAGGCAGATAACGAGGTCTGGAGATCAAGACCATCCTGGCCAACACGGTGAAACCCCGTCTCTACTAAAAATGCAAAAATTAGCCGGAAGTGGTGGTGCACGCCTGTAGTCCCAGCTACTCGGCAGGCTGAGGTGGGGGAATTGCTTGAACCTGGGAGGTGGAGGGTGCAGCGAACCGAGATTGCACCACTGCACATCAGCCCGGGCGGCAGTGCGAGACTCGGTCTCAAAAAAAAAAAAAAAAAAAAAAAAAAGTTGCTTCTGTAGCAATGCTAGGACTAGAATCCAAGCCTTCTTAGTCAAATGATGTTTCCCGTTCATCAAAATGCCTTTTACCTTTGGGGCTGGAGTCAAGAATCTTAAATAGTGCTTGGCTCTGTCACTAAATGGTTGTATCATTTTAGGTAAGTCCCTTAATTTTTCTGAGTCTCTTTATACACAGAAAAGACGTAATTGCTGTGAAAGAATTTTCATACATTCCAAATCACCATACAGGAATATTTTCTGTGTGTCTAAATCTTTATATCTGCAGACCAACTATAGGCTAAATACAGAAAAATGGTGATCCTGGTTGAAGGAAATAAGCAAAATCAATTTGATTTATATAAATGGTTTAAAATGTAAACAGATTATACATGTAACACATTATATATGCAATATTTTATATATATAAAATCTATATGACATTGATTTTGTATATGACATTGACATTTTATATATAAAATAGATTATATAGAAGACATTGATTTATATATGACATTGACATTTTACATGTAAGGCATTGTTATATATATAAAAAAGCAATGATTATATATATATAACAGCAGTGATTTATACCATCGAAAGATATCATTCAATTTTATGGCCAAATCTATTTCACAAATAGTGCTTGTATGACGATATTTCCTCAAAAAGTATCCAAATTTTTAGTAACCTGTAGTGCACTTTTGTAGTCAGAGTAAATATATTGCTGATGAATTGTGTGTTTTACTTTACATATGTATTTGTTCTTGAGAACTTTTATTAAGCTAAACCTAAATTTAAATTTTGGGCAAGTCATTTCTTTTCTGGGTTTTAAATGCTCCATTTGTAATAAGGGGAGATTGGATCTAAGTCTAATCCAAACTTACTGGGCAAAGCAGCAAACAGACCCGTGATAAAACCCCAGTTCAGCCATGGATTAGTTAGGTGAATTTTAAGAAAGGGCTTGATCTCTGTGGCTTTAGTTTCCCAGTCCTTGAAATGAAGGTGTTGGACTAGATTGTTTGAGGTCTCACCCTCTTCAAAATTCCTTGAGACCAAATCATACATTCTGGGATGCAATTTTACAATGCTGTTCACAAAAAGGCCTTCACAGCCTGAAAGTTTGGATTTTCTATAGTAATGTTTGTTTGAGATGCTGAATTGGGTGATAGATAATCATGGACTAGCTGTAATAATGTATAGTTATTCTTCCTGTTTGTATGAAGAATTTGCTCACATGCTTAGGTTCCACACATTAAGAGTGGAAAGAAGGGATGAGTCATTGTCCTTCTCCCTATTTAGTCAGACATATGCTTGGGTAGAGTGGAGGATTATGGGGGTGAGGGTTAGTCTATGTTTAAGTATGGAAACTAGATCAGAAAGGATTTCTTTATAGTTCTCCATGAAATGAGTCTACCTAGATTTCTTCTTCCATGCCATTTCTTCCTTCCATCCATTCATTCATTCATTCTATCCTTCCATCCATCTATCCATGAATCTATGCATACATACATGCATCCATGTAAACCATCTAACATTAATTGACCATCTACTACATACCAGGCATGGACTAGGGGCTAAGTGAAACATGGGCATGAAAGACATCTGCCCGAACCTCAAATTAGCTGTTACTACTTATGACCTTGGATCTGCAAATATGGGCCATAGTTAAGTTCATGAATACCTAAATCCATATGATTAAACTGGAATGAATGATCTTTTTCATGAGGTTATTCTAGTGTTATCTGAAGATTTTTATATGCATATGTACCCAGATTAAATTAAATGTTAATATTATGCTACAGTAATAATTGCAACAGACCAGTGAGGGAGACAGATATTTTAATAGAAAATTTATAACTTTGTGTAATAAACTCTGCATTTCTCATTTAGGATAGGGAAGTTGGACCAAAATTATGCTTGATTGGACTTGGTTGGGGTGGATGTGGTGAGGGTTTTCACCAAGAGTATGTGAATGAGAAGGCACTTGTAGTGTCATTAAAGGGGAAACAGGGAGCAGGTACTCCCAGCCAGGTTGTGCCCAGTTACAGCCATATTAAAAACACATCCCCAAATCTCCCAGGCTGTTCCTGTAGTTTATAAGTGAGGTACACCTCTCTTCATCAATCATATAGTTATTCCTACCTTTTCTTTCTGAGCTGTTAGGTATCCTATGTGTGTATATTGTATTTAAATAATCTCAGGTTAGGAAAGTCATTTTGTTTTTGAATCTCAATTTTTTTTCATGTGTAACATTAATTTTATTGCTGATTATAATTATTGCTAATAGGGTTATAGTAGATATTAAATATGAAATGTAAAGGTCCTGACAAATAGTAAGTTCTTAGTAAATGGTTATTATGATGATGTATTTTAATTATGTCTGTATATATTGGCCTCCCCCACATGAATGTCTGCTCATCAAGGCAAGAACAATGTCTTATGCTTGCGTTCCCAGTGTCTAGAACAGTGTTCTCAACCAGGTGCAATTTTGCACTGTCCATCTTTCTACCCAGTGGATAGCTGGCTACGTATAGAAAAATTTTGATTGTCAGTTTGGAGAGGAGAGCTACTAGCATCTAGTGGAATGCTATTGAACATCCTGCAATGCACAGAATAGTCACTCCACGGTAAATAATTATTCTACCCAAATTCTCATTAGTGCAGAGGTGGAGAAACACTGGAAGAATGATATTGGATAGTAATAGGTGCACAGAAATATTATTGAATGAATAATGCCTGGATGCATGGATGAATGAATGGATCTATGAATGTGGTGGTATAGTTGGCCTCATATATGGTTAAAACTGTAGCAGTTCTGAACATTTAATTTAATCTGAATGCATATCCACATATATGTCTTTAACATTAGAACCACCTCATGAAACGAATTACCAATGTCTAGTTTATTATACGGCTTTCGCTACTCATAAATTTAGCTGTGACTCATATTTGCAGATCAGAATTTAATAAGTTATAACATTTACTGAGTTTTTATCACATAGCAGTTATCCTGTGGAGGGTTTTGCATGTAGTCTTGCCCTTAAACTTAACAATTACCCTTATTACCACCAACTTACAAATGAGGAAACTGAGCCTCTAAGAGCATATGTGGCCAAGGATACTAGATCAGTAATTGAAAGAGCTAAGATTTGAGCCAAAGTCTTTCTGACTCCAATGTTTGTTTGTATAGCCACTACATTATTGCTTCCAGACCCAGTAAACTAAAAGCAATATATGACTATAATCCTGGTGTTATTATAGGATTTCAAGAATATTCATAATTATGACTCAGTGGTAACTTATATTCACAGGTGTTACCTTATAGATGTCTTTAATAACTTACATTTTAGCTCCAAATTAAAGCTTCTTATCTGATGTTGAAGCTTTCCCTAAAGGTTCTTTATTATTGTGCAATGTTCGTAGATGTGGTAATTGATCTGCCAGATATTATCCTCATGGCGAATTCAGAAATGAATTATTATCCAATAATCTGAATATATTTTATGATTTTGTTTTACAGAACTCCAGTAAATCAGGTGTGATGATTGGAGATGCATAGAATTTTTTCCTTCCTATCTTTTGTCCCAACTTTTATGCTCAGCAACTTGTCTTGAAAGATTGATTCCAAATCCCTTCCTCTTTTAGAGTTAACACAGCCTGTCTAGAATTTCAATTCAGTTTACTCTGAAGGACTGCAGAATCTGGCAAGCTTCCCGGACCAACTTATTTTGGGGGGAAACAAAGTGAAAATTACTGAAGGACTAGTGGGCAATTGTGTTGCTGTAAAGAGCTGTAAAAATCTACTTTTTAGCTGCTATGTGTCAGGTGGGAAAGTGATGAGCTAGGAAAGGAGGCTTTACAGTGCTATTGTCACTTCATCTGTGAAAAATAAAATTTGGAAGCCCTTTATGTATCTTTGTTCAGGATATTCATGCTGAGCAGGATGGCATCTGTGCATCTGGCTCCTGGTTTTTGCCTCTGATTAGTCTGTCCATTTCCCCTTCTGTCCATCTGTCTGTCTGTCCATCCATGCACTTGCACATCCAGCCATTGCCTGCTGGCTGCAATAGCCTGGTACTTCTGGACATCAGATGTTTGAGTCCAGCTCTGGCAGCTACTAGCAGTGCACGTCCACCCCGGTCCATTCTCAGTAATTCATTTAATCACCCTGTGGCTCAATTTTCTCATCTATAAGATGGGATAACCTTCAGCTGAAAGAGTTGTCATTGCAGTGAAATAAGGATGCAGGTACAGAGTTGAGGGAAGCATCTGAAGCCTAGTAAGGGCTCAGTAAATTGTTATGATTAATGAAAGTACAGAAGTGGTTTAAGGAGTAATTCCCATTAGAAAAAGTAACAAAGAAAGGGGAACAGTTTTAAGGTGGGGGTGAAGGAGGGTGTTTTATGCAACTTCTCATTCATTACCTGCAGTTCCCTTTTCACCTTTCTCTCCTTTCCTGCCGTCTCTACCATCTCTTCCTGGAAGGCCGATGCGACCATGGGGCCCAGGGGAACCATTTGCTCCAGGGGGCCCTGGAGGTCCAGGCAAGCCAGGAATGCTGCAGATATACCTGGGGGGGTAGTTCTCTCCTTTCAACTGATTACCCCGGGGTTGTCCACTGGCACAAATGGCAAAACTTGTAACATAGAGCAAGACAAACATCTTTGGCTCTGGAAGAGAAACACATGGACGTAAATGAACTTTCTGTGTTGGGAGGGGGGTGGTTTGGCATGATTCAATCAGTTTGAACACGAGAATGTGCATTTGCAACAAATCACTCCAGTGTTCATCTTTCCACACATGTAAAACCCTGTTTACCTTCATAATTTCATTGAAAATTATTAACATATTATTGATATAGAATCTTCAGTGCCCTACACGGGAGTTGGTGCAGACGAAGAACTGGTTAAAAACATTTCAAAATAAATCACTGCATTTATTCTTCAGAAATCAATGATAGACTTAAAAATGGCACTTTCTTTTTGCAAAAGTAGTGCATTTTTTAAAGAATAAAATTTAGACCTGGAAATGAAAAAGATAAACATCAACATTATTTTTACTACCTTGAGATTTACATTTTAGTATATATATCCTTCCAGTCTCTTTTGTCTATACGATGGAGAAAGTGATACCATGCCATTTCTACACTTCTTTAACTTCTTTCACTTGACAATGTATCATGAACACCTTCTATGTCAAAATTATGTGTAACATTAAAAAATAATTGCTTTTGTCTCTACTATCTTTTATGTACAGAACCCCCATTATAGATATTTAGGTTGCTTCCAAAGTTCTCCCAATATAAACATCATGCTAGACATCATTCTAGCTAATCTTTGCATGCACCCATAATTGTTTTCTTAGACTTTATGGACTATTTAAAGCTGGAGAAAAGAGGAGGCATTTTCAAGAAAACCATGGTTTTCACTTGGTAATCATGTATAATGCCAATTAGTGTTAATTGGAGTACTGTGTATGTCCTGGGGGGGGTCTCAAACGTTAATTTAAAATCTGCAGGATATAATGTCATGGTGTTCCATTAAGCTGTTAGCACTGGGGCTCAATTAAAGAGCTGTGTGAAATTAAGCCACACATGGCGCCTGTGCCCCAAGTGAAGCAGGCAGCAGGTCTCTTCAATTCTGATCTAATAGGACTTGGGCCCCAACCCTACTCTCCCACAAATCCTAGAAGCTGAGAATGATGGGTCATTTATTAGTATGGCACTTTGGCATATAGGCTGAAGGTGAGACGGAGAGCGGTATAGATTGGAGATACCCAATTTTTTAGGCTAAATGGTCCTTAGGATTAGCAGTTTTTTAAAGGGAAGAACATATACAGGTGGTTCTGGGGCCATGCAAATGAGTTGTGTTTGGATGGTTGGACCCATGCGTTAACAAGAAATCTATATAGTGCTTGACCTGGTGTATACTCTCCCAAAGGAAATCATCACAAAATGTGGGGAAAGCAATCAGATGAAATTTCTTTTGTTTTTTGACAGCCATGTAAGAAAACTGACCAGGCACACCACCACTTTTGTGGTACCCATGGGGAAATTGCAACATCTTGGAATTAGACCCAGAAATTTGCCAGAGCATAGGAATGACAAACTAAGAAAAATACAGTGTGCACATGTGATTTTGAAGTAAGCTGATTCCTAGAAATCTTATTAGTGAAAAACCAAAACAACTTATCCGAACTCAGGCTCTGTAACTTTGACTAAATCTCGGTGTTACTAGTTGAAAAAAAAAAAAAAGCAAGGAGAACATTTTTGCCATGCTCTGTCTGGTAGACATTTTTGTATGCCCTTGTCATACAGCACAAATCCAAAATTATTGATTCTATTGCTCAACTGGGATTAAGGCACTTTCTGACAAGCCCAGTGCATTCAACACAGGCCTTCCAAAGAAGCTTCAGATGAAAAAAAATATATATGGAAAGAACATTCTGTTCACACCCCCTGCCACAGTCAGAACAAGATGCATTGATTAAATTAGCAGTTCCGTCTCCCTTGTGAAAGGCTGATTAGAGGAGGCTTTGGGAAGGAATGAGAGAGTGGCCCTGTCTGGGGCTTCATCTTTAAAATGTGGGGGAAGCAAGTCTGATCTCAGGAGCTTTAAAGCCCTTCCTCAGGGGGCCACCTTTCTGGGACTTGCCAAGCTCTTTGGGGCCTGGAATCACGGTGGGCTACCTGCCGAGGAGGCCGCCTGGAGATTCAGGCTGTCCTGTGATTTCTGGTGATACGTATTCTCACTTATTTGTCTGCTACTTGTGTCTCGAAATTTAGAATCATTTTCCATAGAATTGTTGCTATTTGACAGGAAGAGAAGATGGGCTAGAGTAAATCCAATCTTAAGTTCTTGTCTTGTTACCATTTAAAATGGACATTTAATTTTTCAAATTGCTGTTGGTGCCTAATCACTTAAGTTATTAATCTATTCTGCTTTCTTTAAAGAATTTTAATACATATCCTGGGAGGGAACGTGTTCAAGTAGGTCATGTTTTTGCTGTGGTGATACATGATGCAGGCCTGGAGCGTGCAGGGCCCATTTTTCTGTGGTGATGGAGCAGGACAGCGATAAAGTCACCCCCCTCCCCAGAAAAAAAAGGCTGGGTATGGTGGCTCACGTCTGTAATCCCAGTGTATTGGGAGGCTGAGGTGGAAGGATTACTTGATCCCAGGAATTTGAGAGGAGCCTGGACAACATAGCAAGACCCCACCTCTACCTAAAAAATAAAGGTTCATAGAAGATAGTCATAATGAGGCTTTTAACTAGACATGGGGTGCAAGGCTATAGGCTGAGGCCAGAGTTGCTTTCAGGACGGACCTGAAAGCATCTGCAGAGAAATTGATTTGGACAGTGGCTTCTCAGACATGGTGATGCAGGTGTGAAAGCCCAACTATGCCAATAGTCATAGGAACAGTCTGTGAAGCGGAGTGTGGTAAGTGTCTAGTTGATGGTGGGCAAATGAAGCAGAAATTTTAAAGATGTGATTGGAAGAAACGATATTCAGTATTGCCAATAGCCAGGCAAAAAGGCACTCAAAGGAGGAATAAATTAAAACAATGGAAACAGATTTATTCATTGAATAAATAGATCGCTTTCATGACAAGTGCGGAAGAATACTATTGCCTATATAGGAGTCTAAATGCTTCAAACATTCCCAATTAAAACTTTAAAAAAGGCACTTAAAGTGATTATTCCATAAAAATCCTTATCAGAATTGAGGAACAGGCTGGGCACGGTGGCTCATGCCTGTAATCCCAGCACTTTGGGTGGCTGAGGTTGGAGGATCGCTTGAAGTCAAGAGTTCAAGATTAGCCTGGCCAATATGGCGAAACCCATCTCTACTAAAAATACAAAAAGTAGCCCTGCATGGTGGTGTGCATCTGCAATTCCAGCTACTCGAGAGGCTGAGGCAGGAGAATCACTTGAACCCTGGAAGTGGAAGTTGCAGTGAGCTGAGATTGTGTTGCTGCACTCCAGCCTGAGCAACAGAGCCAGACCCTGTCTCAAAAAACAAAAAGAATTGAGGAACAATGTGTTGTGGTGCCTGATGCATGCTAGTGGCACGATGGTGACTGGTCAGTCAAGTACTGGGACTCAGTTGATGCAAGAAGACCATGGGGTGTGCATTATAATGGAAAAATCACAGTGGGATCACGCTGTTTGTTTCTTCATTGCACTTAAGGGCCCAAAGCTTCATGTTACATGGTGCGATGGTCTACAAGGCCCTCCTTATTTCCCTGACTTCATCTTCTATTCTCCTCACGTTGTCAGCTCCAGTCACACTGGATTCCTTGATGACACTAGGTATGCCCTGCCTTAGGGTCTCACATGTCTCTTAGCATTGTCTAAATCCCTCTTCACCAAGATGTCCATATAGCTACTTCTTCATCTCCCTCTTCACATCGTTGCTCAAATGGCATCTTGTCATTAAGTTCAACTTTTATCACCATGCTTAACACTGCAATCTGCCTTCTTCTGCCCATGACCTTCCTTTTATCTGCTCTACATTTTTTCTATTCTCCATTGTACTTTTCACTTCTAACTCAGTAGCTAATTCCTATCTTTATTTTATATCTACATTTTCCCCGATAGAATGTAAGCTACATGAGGGCAGGGATCTTTGTTGAAGTCATTGATGTGTCCAACCACCTACAGCAGGGCTTAACCCAAAAAACATGGCTGGAGAAAGAGGAGAATTTTGTGGGGAGGTTTGAGCTTTGTGGGGGAAAAAAACTAGTGAGAAATTATGAAATATGAGAATATTACACAAGAAAGAGGGAAATGGGGTTTGAAGAAATCTCCCTGGAGTCTGTGTCCTTTTTGCAGTGTTTGAGAAATACAAATACAAAACTTGAGTTGTTTTAATTTGACAAAGTCTAGGGTGTTTAAAAATATTTTAAAATTAATTTTTTGTAAGGAAATACATGTACCTTTCATAAAATTCAAAAGAAAAAAGAGTATGCAACAATAAGTCAATTTCTTTGCCTCCCTTCGAGTCTTCTGGATACCCAGGTTCCCTCCCTAGAGCTGATCACCTTTGCCAGTTTCTTGCGTGTCCTCCTTCCCTGTGTTGGCATCCCATATACAATGTTCTGTACGTTGCCTTTTCACTTAGTTTCCATATGAGTATGTATAGCTTCTGTATTGACACCTATATGTGTAGAGCTGTCTTGTCCTTTTTTATTTAATGGCTAAAAAAATCCATCATATAGATGTGTTTGTAATATTTAACCAGTTTCCTACTGATGGGTATTTGGACTATTTTCTTTCTTTTGCTATTATAAGTAATGGTACAATGAATCTATCTATCTATCTATCTATCTATCTATCTATCTATCTATCTATCTATCTATCATCTATCTTAATCTACAAATGGCTTATGACATGAGCAGCAAATAATTTCCCCCAGTTTGTCCTTTGTCTTTCCTCATGTATTTTAAAATATTTTTAACCTGAAAATATTTTTTGAGGTTCAATTTATTGGGTTTAGAAGGCCTTCATCACTTTAAGGTCCTGAAAAGAATCCTTGTGCTTTTCTTTCAATTTTTTTGTTTCATTTTTTCACATTTAAAAATTTGTTCCATCAGAATTTTTCTGATAAAAAGTGTGAGGTAGGGATACAACTTTATATTTTCAACTCCTTTTATGGAATAATCCACTCTTTACCCACTCCCCCACTGCCTTGCAATGAACTTGGTTATTTTGACTGGGAATAAATCACGTGGGTCACAATTTCATAAACATTACAATAATTTTTAACAGCTTTATAAAGATATAATTCGCACACCATAAAATTAACCAAAGTGTACAACTCAATGTACATCACAATCCAATTAAAGACTATTTTAAAACTCCAAAAAGAAACCTGTACCCCTTAGCTGTCACTCCACATACAATATGCTTTAAAACATTGAATTGAATTCATGAGTAGCTGGGACTACAGGTGTGTGCCACCACACCTGGCTAACTTTTGTATTTTTTGGAGAGATGAGGTTTTGCCAAGTTACCCAGGTTGGTCTTGAACTCCTAAACTCAAGCGATCTGCCCACCTCGCCCTCCCAAAGTGCTGGGGTTTCAAGAGTGAGCTGCCACGCCCAGCCTGGAAATACTATTAATCTTGAACATGTCTGTCCTGGATGCTAATTATAAATAATTCTCAGTCCTATTTTTCTGTAGGGATTACTTTAGATTCGAGAGTCTCTATGTTAATGTGCTTATATTTGAGGCAGAAATGTTGTATATAGTATTTTGTGAATTTATTTAGTCATGGAGCCATTTGTTCTCGCTAAACTAGCCATGGGAAATACATGGAGAAATACTGATTAACTCAGTACAAAGATTGAAATCCTGGAAAACATGTTCATAGATTGAGATCCCTTTGTAAATAGCATATTATTTTTTCCCCAGTGTAAGTAGACTCCAAGTATATTTTTTTCTTGGAAAAATAAAATATGTTGGTGGTGGGAATGTAAAATAGTGCAGCGCCTGTGGAAAACAATATAGTGATTCCTCAAAAAAATTAAAGAGAATTACCATATGATATAGCAATTCCACTTTGGGGCATATAACCAAAAGAAGTAAAATCAGGGACTCAAACAAATATTTGCACATGCATGTTCATAGCAGCAAGGACGCAAACAGATATTTGCATAGCCATATCTGCAGCATTATTCACAATAGCCAAAAGGTGGAAGCAACCCAAGTGTCCATGGAAAGGTGAATGGATTAACAAAACCTGGTCTACACATACAATGGAATCTTCTTCAGCCTTAAAAAGAAAGGAGATACTGACACATGCTACAACATGGAGGAACCCTGAAGACATTATATTGTGTTAAATAAGCCAGTCACAAAAGGACAAATATTGTGTGATTCCTCTTACACAAAGTTCCTAGAGTAGTCACATTCATCAAGACAGAAAGTAGAATACTCGCTGTTGGAGGAAGAAGGGAAGAGGGGAATGGGAATTTATGGTTTCATGGGTATAGAGAGTTTGTTTGGGAAGATGAAGAAGTCCTGGAGAGATGGTGATGATATTGCATAACAGAATGAATGTATTTAATGCTGCAGAACTGTACACATAAGAATGGTTGAAATGGTAAATTTTATGGTATGTATATTTTACCATAATTTAAAAAACTGAATAAAAAATGAATTGGAATGCAGGGAGAGACCAGTATTCTTATTTCTGTGCCAGATGTTTTAAGGCCATCCTTTACTTTATCCTCACACCACTTGTTATAAAGTAAGTGCTATTATTTTCACTTTACAAGTAAGAACATTGATACTCTGTGGGCTCAAGTCCACACAGGCATGAAATGGTGCAGCCAGAATTTGTACTGAGTTCTTTTGTCTTCAAAAGAGTTTGTCCCTACATCATGTGAGGGAAACTATAACATATTACTTCATGACAAAGGGCTGGACTTGATAATAATTAATTCAAGTTGAAAATGTGCTTTGCCTGGAAATCATTAAGAAGAGAATAGGTAACCAGGAAAAGCCAAAACGGGACATTTTCTTGGCCTGCAGAGGTGGAGATTTCACAACAGCAGGCTTTGTGCTTCTCTTGTTGCACTGGGAGTGGCACTGTGATTGGGACAGGATGGAGACCTGAGCTGCTCATGCCTCAGTTCCTTTTATGTTGTTGTTCACCAGTTCCTTGCCTTTGTGGGCTCCAATTGTCCTCTGCAGAACTGCTTTTCCTGTTTGCCATGAATTAACCTCCTTCTCCTCCTGGCACTACTCAAGTCCCTGCAAGGCCACACAATTGCACTGTGTTATGGCTGTCTATTGACTTGCTTGTTTCCCCACTAAAATGCAAACTCTAGGACAGAGACTAGTCTGCAGTAGAGGCTCAATGAAGAAAAAAATTCATCAATATTTATTATTGTCAACAGTTCATTATTGATAAAGTTTTGGCTGCTTTATGGCACAGTGATTAAAAAAAAACTCTGACATTTGCAAAACATTTTATATTCTAGAGAGCAATGCTAAGCCCATATCATCCTCCCCAAAACCATCTTGTGGTAGGTTAGATGGGGAACCAAGGTCCAGAGAAGTCCTGCAACTTGTCTATGGTTAGAAAGCTAGTGTCAGTCCAGAGACTTGAAGCTAGGTCTTCAGTTTATGGATTCTTCCTACAGAACCATCTGTTTAATAAGCTAAAAAGCTCCCGTCACAAGAACAGGCCATTGCATCTACATTTGCCAAAATTCTGAATAAAAGAGTAAACACCATACCTTGCTCTTAGATGGTGGGCTGCTGCAGGATTCTAAATCCACAAGAGACTGAGGATCTTTCATGAGAGCTCGGTGAAAAACTTGCTTTGGTACCAGACAGAATAACAGATCCAAGTTCTCAAAGATTTCCAAATAGTTGTGCTAAAAATAATTTTCTCGTTTAGTCCCAAAGAGCCAAAGGCCCTGGAAGTCATTCATCGAGTGAGGCTCAACTCGGGGACCAGTTAAAATTACAGTTTTGTTTGGGATAAACTTTAAGTGCCTGCTTTCCTTCAGTGGTAAGTTTAGAGCTTCTCCATCTCTGTGTGTTGTGGCCTCTTTTTCAGATTTGTTTACTTAATTTTTTCCCTCTTCATTTGTTTTCCACTGAGTGAATGTTTCAGGAAAAAAATTACTCACTGACTGGAAATTAGTTGTTAACTTAGAGAAAAAAGCCATTTTATATTTGAGAGTTTTGGAGGTAGAGCCTTTAGATTCTGGACTTAGGATGGTGTCTTGTGGAATAATGAACACTGTCCCTATTCTTGGTAAATATGGCAGGAAAATAGCCCCTCATTCTATGTGCTGTGAAAAGAAAGAGGGTTATGAGAATTGCACTGATTTTGTTTTCTTTGTTCTTTGCTGAATGGATAAATGATTGGGTATTTTTAGAAAACTAATATGTCTTTGTGCCTGTAAAGAACTGATCATAACATCTCAAAAGGCAGAATGACTCTCCAAAGCATATGACTAGTCGTCTATGGTGCAATCAATTTCTTTGTTTCCTTCTGCTATGTATTTCTTATATTTCCTTGGCAACAGCAATATATAATTTATGATGTCATTTATGGAAATTAGATGACTGAAAAAAATCTTGTTTTTATCTTTCTTTTCCTCTCATTCTTCTCAAGCAATGAGAACTCTAATTGAGAGGAATGTTTCCAGAGTTAGTGAAGTGGACATTGACCACACACTTGACCAACGAGATTGCTGGGCTCCCCGTTCTGACCAGCTTAATTTTGCCTTTGGGATCCACTCTCCATACTGGAGGAAATGGTCCTTTGAATTTATTGGCTTTCCAAAATCTTAATGCCATCACAGGATGGTCAAAACAATGTCTTGAGCATAGAAGCTAGTTGCTAAATTAGATTCAGATTTTAATCAGATAAAGTCTCTGGGTCTGTTTTCTCATTTTCAAAATAAGATGGTTGTCCTTGATTATTTCCAGGGTTTCTCATAGTTCTTAATATTCTCGAACCAAATGATGGTGTCTGATGTCACCCATTTACAAGCTTAATTTCAGGTGATACAGCCTTTTAATATGTTCATTTATTTGTTTATAAGCGATAACTTCTTAAGTGGGCTTTTTCCATTATGTCTTCTTTGGAGTAGCCCAGTCTCTGCAAGGGAGCTCAGAAGTGGATGAATTTGTAGACCAATAAAAGAATAGATGCTTTCCTATTTTTCTGCCTTAAAGTGTTGATTAACCTCCTTCTCCTCCTGGCACTACTCAAGTCCCTGCAAAGCCACACAATTGCACTGTGTTATGGCTGTCTATTGACTTGATTGTTTCCCCACTAAAATGCAAACTCTAGGACAGAGACTAGTCTACAGTAGAGGCTCAATGAAGAAAAAAAATTCATCAATATTTATTATTGTCAACAGTTCATTATTGATAAAGTTTTGGCTGCTTTATGGCACAGTGATTAAAAAAAACCCCTGACATTTGCAAAACATTTTATATCCTAGAGGGCAATGCTAAGCCCATATCATCCTCCCCAGAACCGTCTTGTGGTAGGTTAGATGGGGAACCAAGGTCCAGAGAAGTCCCACAACTTGTCTATGGTTAGAAAGCTAGTGTCAGTCCAGAGACTTGAAGCTACATTTGTGGATATTCATATTTTCTTTTCTGTGTCATTCACAACTTCTCTATTTCTCTTTAATGTTGCTTACCACACAAAATAAGGTTTTTTGTATCGTTAAAGTATTACAGTATTTTTTCTGTTCTTCAATAAAAATTGGATTTTTCCTTTTTCTTCTTTATTATTTTCATCTTAGATAATTTATTGTAATCTATGTCTTTCTGAACTCATTCTTCTTCCCAGAGAGAATGAACCTTTGAAAATGTCTCTGAGAGTGTTCAGAACCTCAGCTGTTGATAAAGCTTGTCAGTGTCTATTTCACTCAGTTATTTTCACACTTAGAAGCAGTGGTGAAGTGATGGGTAGAAAAATATGCTGAAGGAAGTATTGGCTCAGAGTAAAAGTCAGATTCCATTTTTACCTGCCACTCACCCCAAAGATGGGGTCTTATTTTGTCTTTCCTCGGCAGATAATCTTCCTTTCTCAACTTGTGCTCTTTTTTACCCCTATATCCTTTATTTACTTTTCAACTGAATGCAGTCCATTCCATTCCAATCCCATCAATGTTCCCAGAGCACCTAACAGTTTGCCACTAACCTAGCTCTCAAAAAGAAGGTTCAGATTTGTAGTTTTGTTAGTTTTCTTGGAGTGAATACCCCCAACATGGTCAATTTCAAGCTAACAATCTGACCTTCACTGAATGCAGAGTTAGAAAGTTATAGAATGTAGAATTGTAGAATTGGCGCTTGCTGGCAAGTGTAAGCCACTCTGCACACCACTACACACATACATACACACACACTCACACCATTTTTCTAGGTGGTAGAAGTATTTTACAAAGAAGGTTCTAGCTGATGTGTAATGAGCATGTACAATGTGCTAAGACATGACAAGCATCACTTTCTTTAATCCTCATCGTAACCTCTTGAGGTGAGTAATTGTATTATCCTCTTTCTACAGATGAGTAATTTAGACAGTCTGATCCACAATTGACACGCCTAACCACTTACCATATTTCCTCCCTAGGTTGTTGCTAACTTTAAAAGACCATGTTTTTGCATCCAAACAACTTGCAGTTGCATACCCCCTGTTTCTTCCTCCTCCTCTCCTAGTGGGTTCTGTTAGGAATTGAATCTTCTCTTTCTAACCTCAGTGCCTTGCTTATATCATCTCCAGTAGCTGTAAGCCATTACCAAGCATGTCTCCCCTATGCCTCTTTCTCCATCTGTTCACATTTATCTTCTGTATGCATCACTTTCTACAGAAAGTCTCCCTGATATTCTCAAGCAGGTACAACCCTGTCTTCTCCTGAACCCTTCTAGCACATAATTTGAATCTCCCATGCACTTTAGCTCACTGGCTCTTAACTAGATCTACTGAATGAGCATATCAGTAGATTAAGTTAGGCATTAATATTTTTTAAAAGCTCTATGGGTGATTCCAATGGGCAGCCAGGCTCTAGGAATCTTTGCCTTATCTACTCTTGCTCATATGATGCCTTATCTGCTTGTCCTTACAAACCAGGGAGTTGTAGTGATACAAACCTGGTCTTCTTTGTATCTCATCCTGTTCTTTCATTTATTACTTCATCACATATTTATTTACCTGCTACTATATATCGGATGCTGAATGCTTGGTCTGGGTATTCAGTAGAGAGCAAACAAAGAGCCCTTGTAGAGACAAAATCTAGTGGGGAAGAGAGATATTTATGAAATAATCACAGAACTATGCTTAACAGGATATGAATTGGGAATTCCCATCCACTTGGAATTTCAGCTGAGAACACAAAGCAGGGAATGATAGGCAACCAATGCTTATACATTGACTTAGAACTTGTTAAAATCCAGCTGGATCTGACAGTGACCATCAGCCATTTTCAATCCACATAAGAGAAAACTAGAAATTCAGAAAGGATTAGTGGTTGAAGAGAGGCATCAAGGTAGAGTTGTGGAGAAGGGAGAGCAGTGCAGGGGCAGCTGTTAGAGAGGCAAGAATATATGCACTCCCCAAGAGGGAGATGGTACTGAGGAAGGCAGCTGAGTTGGGCCATCTTGATGGGACTTCCTGAGCCAAGGAGTCCTCCTAGTCAGGGGAGGCCACTAAGAAGTCACTGGCTGTATCACTGAGTACAGAATCTGAGGCTGGCGGGGGAGCACTGCAAGCTATCAACCAAGGAACACCTTCACCCTGCAAGAGCCAGCATTTGGTTACCTGGAGAGCACAGCAGACATTGGAGCCAGGAGAGGATCATACAAGTAGCACTTATTAAGTAAAAAGAATTCAGTCACTTTTTTCCTGATTCTTCTACTCTCTGACCTGACTCAAGAGGAGCTGAAAGTGAAAGGAAGTGGCAGGAGATGGGGGAAGAGTGAAAGGGTATAGCATATCCTGAACTACAGCCATGGAGAAGGACAAGTATTGTATTGGATATAAAGTAGAAAATTTGATTGAGATTTGTCTTTTTAATATCTGAAAATGAGTCACAATTGACTAATAAAATTGTTCATGTAACTGGAAGTTACCAGAAAGCCAAGAAATTTGCCTGAGATGTCATAAAAGGGCAGAGAAGAAAGATCCAACAGAATTTGGCTAGAACAAATGATGGAAGAAAAATGAGGTTATTTCTTATTCATATCATATTAAGGACAGTTAATACCATTTGATAAATTCAATAAGTTTTGGAGAATGCTCTGAATGAAAAAATAAAGGATACTGTGGAGTGTTTAGCTGGACAACCTAGATGAATCTTGCCTAAAGAACTTGCCTAAATAAGAGAGAACGTGCCTAAAGGAATGACATCTGACCTAAAAGGGGGAAAAACAGTAGGCATGAACCTGGAAAAAGGGCAGGAAAACACATCCAGGCTGAGAGAATGTCATATGCAAAGGTCCTGAGGTGGAAGAGGATGATGCTGAGTGGAGGCCAGTGGGAAAGAGCAAAGGCAGGCATGAGCCTGCAGAGATGATGTGCCTGGGCCAGGCAGGGCTCTGTTGGCCACGGGAGGTTCTGGTCCTTATCCTGGGGTCAGTAGGTTCCTCAGAAGGGCTGTGAGTGGGATTTCATGAACCAGGCTGTTGACCAGGTAGAGGTGGTGCCTGCTGCCACTTTCCTGGCTTTTCAAGCTGACTTCAACCAGCTGAAATGACTCAGTCTGGTTTGTAAACTGAATCTGCTTTCATTGCAGGGAAAGAGGTAGGTTCTTATGAGAAAAGGAGTTTGCATATTTAAAAAAGGCAATTCACTGACTCATGGAATGAACAAATGTCATTGACTCCTGTGTGTGCCAGGCACTGTGCTGGGCCCTGAACATACAGCTTTGAAAGCAGAAGACAGGATCTCAACTCACAGTTCTTACATTGCATTGGGAATTTCACACTGTTAGAGAAGAAGGGATCTCAGAGGTTATCTGCTTGAGTTTCCTGTTTCACAGATAAAAAGCCAGATTCAGTAAGAAGTGACTTGCCCAAATAACGTATTTATGCTAAACCAGAACTGGAACTCAGGTCCCTGCAGGGTGGCCAAAAGAGTCTTTGCTCTACAGCCTTCACTGATACCTGTTTCCTACTTCACATGTAGATGACAATCCAGTGTTTTAATCTACATAAATATCCATGCTTGTGGATAAATGTGAATTAACAATATAACATTATCCCGGATCATAATACTTTACCTTGCCCAAAATATCACTTCTTATATTTTAAAACATAAAAAACTTAAAAACTTATAGAAAGTTGGCCAGACGTGGTGGCTCATGACTGTAATCCCAGCAGTTTGGGGGGCTATGGTGGGAAGATCGCTTGAGACCAGCCTGGGCAATATGGCAAAACCCCATCTCTACAAAAAAAAAAAAAAAAAAAAAAAAAAAAAGCCAGCCATTGCTGGAGTGCATGTATAGGCACATCTACTCAGAAGGCTGAGGTGAGAGCATGGCTTGAGCCCAGGATGTTGAAGCAGCAGTGAGCCATGTTTCCACCACTGCACTCCAGCCTAGGTGACAAAGCAAGACCCTTTCTAAAAAAAAAAAAAAAAAAAATTATCGAAAGTTTTAAACATATTAAAAAACAGAGATCAAGTAGATAATGAATTTCCATGTACCCACTGAGCTATTTGGAAATTTAGCATTGACTGGACAGGAAATAATATTAGATGAAATAATATTAGGTAAGGGTAGATATTAGATGAGAATGCATTTTCCCTGATCCTTTGGTCTTCAGGAGGAAGGATTTTCCAAGTACACTCTTTTCCTCCCTCACCTCTTGATTTATTCTGCCCTGGGGAAGGTAGGATGAATTATCGGATAGGCAAATATGAAAGGAACAACTAGGCATGTTCAAGTCAATGAACTGGAGATAAAAAATCTGCCCAATCCCAAGGAATCTGGATTAAGAAGCTCTTGCTGTCATATCTGAGCAATATCCTTTTTTTTTTTTTTAAAGCAGGTTTATTAGAGTATAATTATTAAAATGTAAAATTTACCCTTTTGGTATTAATAGTTTCGTGATTTTTGGCCAATGTATGCAATTGTGTAACCACCACTAAAAAAGAGATACAGAGCATTTCCATTCCCTCCAAAATGTTCCCTTATGTCCCTTTGTAGTCAATCTCCTCCACCCCAGCTGCCTGCAACCTCTGATCATATATCTGTCCTGTGATTTTGTCTTTTCCAGAGTGTCATATAAATAGAATCTTACAATATGTGGGTTTTTGAGGCTCTCTTCTTTCACTTAACATAATGTTTTTGAGAGTCATTCGTGTTGCATGTTTCTTTCATTGCTGAGTAGTATTCCATTGTATGGTTGTACCACAAATTTTAAATATCTATATCTATATATTTATTAACCATCTACTATGTGCTACCTACACTGAGTCCTTACCACTTAGCAAAGTAGGTATTATTATCTCCTTATTACAGATGTGGAAACTGAAGTTTCTAAATGAGAGCACTGGCCCAAAGTCACACAGCTACTGAGTGATAGATTTGGCATTCAAACCCAGATTTGTCTGACCTTCAAACCAAGCTCTTGGTTTAAGATGAGGAGAGTGATAGTACTTGGCTCCTTGGATTGTTGTAAAGATTAATTGAAATAATCCCCAGAAAATGAGTCCCTGTTGCCTAGCACTTCATGGGTGCTCCATAAATATGAAGTGGGTAAATAGTGCTGACATAGCTGCCGCTGCTCTTACCATTGAACTTTGGCTACTGTTCTTTGATAAGTGCCATTGACTATCCTGAGTTCTCTATGCTCCTCTTGTTTGCACCTGAAAACCATCCGAAGGCCAGAGACCTGGAAGCAATGCCTCCACTCAATGATGCAAACCACTCCAGCCACAGAATTTTGAGAGTGTCTTTGTGACATTATGCAGGCATAAAAATAGTGGTGATCATAACAATATTGTGCTAATACCTTACATTTATTATTTAGTAGAAAAAGCTCTTCAACTCTCTCTTTTTTTTTTCAGGTATCTCGGTCTATTTGAACATTTTGGTGTTTCTAAACGTTTATCTGGATAATGGGGTCCCATGTTCTCTGCTTTGTTTATTGCTAAAAACATGTGAGGCATTTTGTGGGGAGGGTGCCTGAAGACATGAGCCAAGTTCAGGGTCAAGAGCTATATTAGACGCAACAAAGGCAAAGATTTAGCGGCAGGTGGTGCCTCTTGCATACACATTCACTTCCAGCCAAAACAATGTCCTCAGCAGACTCCATCACATTGGAGAGAGAGCTGGGAAATCCAACAATGACTCATAGTGTGCTGGGAAGGAAAGCTGAGCACTGAGGTTTGGTAAAAAAAAAAAAAAAAAAAAAAAAAAAGACAAAGCAATGGAATGTTACCCTAAACTAGCAGAAATCTTCATGTCTTCCCCCTTCCCACTGACATTTCTTTGTGGAGTAAGACTGCTGACTTTGAAGGACAAAGTCATCATTGTCCAGCCATGTGACCTTGGGCAAATTGCCTTGGGCAAAAGACTCTGAGGATTACCCCTCTGAAACCTTAGTGTTCTCTTCTATAAATTGAAATTTTAAAAAATGTCCAAATGAAGTAAGGTTGTTATAAAGTTTGATGAAGTAATGCATCTTGTTGACTGACATATTTGTGCTACTCAAACTAAAAAAATGTTGATTTCTGTTGG
Source organism: Nomascus leucogenys (assembly GCF_006542625.1). Taxonomy (NCBI): domain Eukaryota; kingdom Metazoa; phylum Chordata; class Mammalia; order Primates; family Hylobatidae; genus Nomascus; species Nomascus leucogenys. The sequence continues at coordinate 69,721,203 of NC_044400.1, forward strand.
TGCAGGGAGGAGCAGATTTAAGTTAGAGGCATTCCTTTTTCTTTCGATAGTGTTTAGAGTTTACGTTCTTGTTGGGACTAGGAAATGCATGTCTTTGGAGGCACTTTAGATCTGTGTTTTCAGGATAATCTCATCTATGTGATCAGAAACACTCTCCTTAGGGACCGAACTTCTAAGCAATTTCTTGAAAACTGAAGGATGACTGTAAGGTGTCTGAGAAAATAAGTGCCAGGATGGAATAAGTAGTTTTTTCATGGAGAGCTAATGGTTTCAGTGAAAGCCTGGCATTGAGAGAGAACAAGGCACCTTGGAGAGTGAGAAAGCTGGGGAGGCTGGAGAAGAGTGAGGAGGAAGAAGGATGGGGGGTGGAGCCCGTTGCAGAGGCTGTGGATATTGAGGCTAAAACTTTCTTGAGGGACTGAGACTTTATCTTCAGGGCATTAAGAAGCCAGTGAAGAGTTTGCCAGTTATGAGAATCATATATGACTCCTATTAATAGATAGATTTCTTGGACTGCTATCTGGAGAAAGGATGGGAGGCAGCAAAAATGAAGCACACTTGGGCAAAGATAGGTAAGAAAATCACCCCACCACTGGCAAGGATTCTAATATAGTAGGATTCTAGAAGATTAGGCACAGATTTGGTTTGTTTGGTTTTTGTTTGGCCGTGTGTGTGTATGTTTGTGTGTGTGGGTATATATGTATGTGATTTCCTTCTAGTATTTTTTCCTATTCATAGTATATACAGTTTTTGATCAAAATACATATGCTATTTTTTTAACCTCATGTATTTTCTATACTTGTCCTATGGAACTATTTGTATTTTATTTTAAATATACGCTCACGAAATATCAGGAGGAAAAGGTAGGAAAACAAGAGTAAATAATTATTTATATAGTTCTATTTCTCAGAACTATACCACTGTTACCACTTTAGTTTCTTTCTTTCTGTTATTTTTGTTCTCTCTGTGTATGCATAGGTCTTCTGTTCAAAGATTTGTAATAGCACCTATACACTGTTGCTGTGTGCTTTTTCTTTAATGTAATATTATATCATAAGTGTTTTTCCCCTGTTATGTTTTGGAGCCATTAACAGCCAAACAATATCCATCAAGTAGTTGTACAATAATTCATTTAGCCCCCCTCTCTCCTATTACGGGACAATTAAGCTGTTTCTATTTTTTCCTAGTATAAATGAGATTACATTGAAAGTTTTGTGCATAAGCCTTTATCCCTATTTAGGATTATTTCCTTAGGATAGATTCCCAGAAATGGAATTATTGGATCAAAAGGTCTGTATGTTTTATGTCTTTTTTGGTACATGCTGCCAAACTGCTTTCCAAAAGGTTGTGTGAATTTACACTGCCCTGTCCCTGTATAAAAACAAAATCCTGGGGAATGTAAGTTCCCCCACAGCCAGGCACCTTTTGTCCCTGGAACACAGACAGAGCCACAGAATCTCAGATTTGGAAGTAACTTTAAAGGTTAGTGAAGCTAACCTCTGCTGTGAAGAGAATGTCAAAGCTTGTTCCACAATGGTATTGGCATTTGTACCATTTTTGAGTTGGGTGGCATCTCAGTGGTCATTTTGCATAAATGCCCCAAATTCTCTACATAATCTCAGCCAGGGGCTCTGGGCAGACTCTGCGCTGAGGGCTCTGCATACACCAACTCAGTCTTTCTACAACCACAGGAGAAGGTTACTGTTATTATTCTTTGCATTCTTCAGATGGAAAAACTGAGGCAGAAGAGGTAAATAACTTGCCTGAGGCTGTGTGGTCTTAGGACACTTAATTACTGTATTTTACTATCTCTTTTTAGTAAATACCTATATAACTAAAGAGAGATAAGCACTACAAAGGAAAAGAAGAGGGGTTGGTGAAAGAGATTAAAAAGAGTGCCTACTGTGGTTTGGGAGATCAGCGAAAGTCACTCTAAGGATCAGATACCTGGGGATACCTGAGGATGACTTAGCCAGGCGAAGATGGGATAAAAGCCTCACAGGGAGGGAGAACAGTATGTGAGAGGGCGCTGAGGCAGGAGAGGACTTCGGGAATTCTAGTAACTGAAAGGACAATGGGTTGGAGCTTATAAGACAAAACGGCCTGTAAGAAAGGAGGTCAGGAAAATAGTAGGGGTCAAGTCATTTCAGGGCCTGAAGAGGTTGGCTTTTATCTTAACAGCAATGGGGTTCCATGAGAGGGTTAGAGGAGACCATGATCTTTGTTGTGCATAAAACGATGATGGAGAAGGTATTAGAGAGGGCTGGGGAGGGGAGCTGGGAGCAAGTTGGGAGGCTGATGCAGCTGAGTGGGCAAAGATGATCATGGCTGGTCACTGTGGCTGCAAAGGATAACGAGAGAAGTGGAGAGATTTTCAACAGACTTTTGTTTAAGTGCTGATGGGTAAGATGTAGCCTCTTACGGGAAGCCTTTTGGGCGCTTGTCCATGCAGGCTCATCCTGGCGAACTGTCTCTCTGCTCCCATGGTAATCCCCAGTGTTGGAGATGGGGCCTGGTAGGAGGTGTTTTGGTCATGGAGATGGATCCTTCATGAATGGCTTAATGTTGTCCTCGCAATAGTGTCTGAGTTCTTGAGAGATCTGGTTGTTTAAAAGTATGTGGCACCTCTTCCCTTCTCTCTCCCACTCGATCCATGTGGCCCATTTCCTCCTGTGCTTCCTGAGGCTCTCACCAGAAGCAGATGCCAGCACCATGCTTCTTGTACAGCTTGCAGAACAGTGAGCCAATTAAACCTCTTTTCCTTCTTTCTTTTTTTGAGACAGGGCCTTTCCTGATCATGGCTTACTGCAGCCTTCAACTCTTGGGCTAAAGCAATCCTCCTACCTCAGCCTCTCAAGTATCTGTAATCACAGGTGTGTGCCACCATATTTGTAGAGACAGGTTCTCACTATGCTGCTCAGACTGTTCTCGAACTCTTGGACTCAAGTGATCCTCTTGCCTTGGCCTTCCAAAGGGATGGAATTAGAGGCATGAGCCACTGTGCCTGGTCTCAACCTCTTTTCTGTACAAATCACGCAGCCTCAGGATCTCTTTATAGCAATGCAAGAATAGACTAACATAGTCACATGTTTCATGAGTCATTTTATATTAAATGTTCAGAATAGATAAATCCATAGAGACAGAAAGCAGATTGATAGTTTTCAAGGGCTCAGGGGAGTGAGAAATGGGGAATAGCTGCTTAGTAGTATGGGGTTCTCTGCTGAAGTGATGAAAATGTTTTGGAACTTGATATAGTTGGTGGCTGCACAAGATTGTTAACGTTCTAAATGCTGCTGAACTGCACATTTTAAGGTGGTTCATTCTACATTATGAGAGTTTCATTTCAATAAAAAAATTTAAAAAGAATACATGGGAATGAAATGCACTAGTTTCAGGTCCTCGTTGGTTAACCGAAGGACAGAGAAAGAATAAAAGGTGGGTCTTTAGCTAAATTTATATATTTTTTTTATTTCTTTATAACATAAAAGACCTGGAGGAAAACAAAAACTATCACTACTTGGGCTATCCCTGAAAAATCTTTTGTATAGGGAAATGCAGCTAAGACTAGAGAGAATGCAATAGACAAGCAAGAAGGCAGTGTTGGCTGCACTTCAGCTGATTTTTCTTTCAACTGAAGCCTCTGACTTTTAACATAAGAGGAAGGACTTCCAGGTCATGAGACTCAATTTGGTGTGCTGCAGCCAGTTCCTATATTAGAATCAATGCAATAATGCAATGCTAACCTGAGATCCAACAAACTGCAGAAATTGGCTTCTTACAATTAATCTGTCTTTCCTCAGATGGAAAAGGGGTTGTCTGAGACATCAGAGCACTTCAGAGTCAAGGACTGAGTCCCTACAATCAAGGCAGGATCGAGTATCGTGGAGAGAGCTGGTGCCTCCAGTGAGTGGTTGCCCAGGTTACAGGTAAGGGGAGCTAAGGAACCTACCCTACTGAGAGGCCCCTGTACCATGCCTGGTTCAGGCACTGTGCACCTGTCAGCATGGTCAACGTTTAGGATCACCTCTAAGTCGGGGTTGGTTTGCCTGCACTTTGTAGTGGAGGAAATGGAATCTCAAATGAGGAACATGCCTCAGGTAACAGAGGGAGTTGAACAGAGCTGGTATTCCAACCCTGTATGCCCAGTGCCAGAGCCTATGTTCATGGTAGTGCCTCCAGTTCTAAAACAGAGCCTGGCGTGTAGAAAGTGCTGGATATATATTTGTTCAATGAATTAATGAATAATAGCAAAATGAAATAATTTCTAATGGCTTATTAGTTTGGTAAAGATGCAAATAATTAAAACCAATTAAAGAGCAAGCACATTTATAGATTGTTCATGCAAATATAAAGTGGCATAAACTTTTAGGAGTGCAAAATTTATATTGGCAAATATATATATAGAGTCTGAAAATTGTGTAAACCCTTTTTCCCAACACTTCCACCCTTAGGATGTAATTTGAAGACAACAATTTTTAAAAAGTACTCAAAGCTCTATGTACAACACTGTTAATCATGGAGTAATATTTTTTGAAGTTATAAATGATTTGTTCTATAATTAAAGATTAGTTAAATCAATGCACATCAACAAAAGGACCGTTTTGCAGTTCTTAAAAATCTTGTACTAAAAGAACATTTAATGACAAAGGCAAATATTTTTTAACTTATTGCTCAAGGGAAAAAGGAAGCTACCAAATAGTGTCTCTAGTTTGTAACATTTATTCCGGTTTAAAAATAATATATACAGCCCAGGTGTTCATGCCTGTGTTCCCAGCAATTTGGGAGGCTGAAGTGGGAGGATCGCTTGAGCTCAGGAGCTTGAGACCAGCCTGGGCAATATAGTGAGACCCCATCTCTAATATATATATATATATATATATATATATATATATATATATATATATAAATATATATATATATATATATATATATATATATATATATGCATCCAATAAAAAATGAGAAGGCCCAATACCAAAATATCAATGCAGCCACATTGCTATACAGAGAGGTTATGGGTGATTTGTATTTTCTAATTTTATTTCTATTGTATTTGCCAACTATTTTTCAATGGGAAATAAGAATATCATTTTGGTCTTAGAAACAAGTCAATAAATGCTACATAAAAACAAAACAAGCTTGCTCTACTCATCTAACGAACAATATCTTGTGTGGATGAAAAGAAATGTCCTCTTTCTTAAAGAAATAAATAATTGATAATGTAAAAGAGTGTCTTCGAATATTTCTCTTAGTGTATTTTCTCTTCCTCCTCCTCCTCTTTTATTTCTTATCTTTTTGGTTCCTCAATGTGCAACTCTAGCTCCTTCTCTTCCTGGTGCCAACCTTAAACATCTGGTTAATGATCTGAATTCTCTCTTCTGTGCTTTCTCATTGAGGAATTTGAAAGCAAAGAGTCTTGGATTTTAGACATTTGGGAATGGTCAAGATTTTGGACTTGTTTTGTGAAAAGATGTATTTGTTCAGTTGAGCAAGTGTGAAGCAAATGCTTTCAGCATGTCTATTAATCTTAGCGGTCTGAGTGATGTAAGGGTATGCACACTCATGTTTTATGATGTTTGGTTTCATAAAAATATGTTTGGTTTCAAGGCATTGGCCTCTATTCTTTGTTGACTAAGAACAAATTTGGAGTAAGGAAGGCATCTTGAATTTTATCCCAAACCTAGTTTGTTTTTTAATCATCAACTGGAACTCTATGATGGCTATGACTAACACATTTTGTGAGTTCATGAAAACATTTACTTTAATAGAAAAAAAAATAGAACAACTCTAGAATCAGAGTGACTGACGCTATGTTTTGCCAAAGGATTCTTGCTGGAAGGTTCTACTGAGAGTTTTGAAGGCTGTTACTGCTTATCACACTGAGGAGAAATGGAGAGATTCTAAATTTAGGTCACAGATTCTAAATAGAAAAGGAAGCAAAACAAAGGGATATTCTAGTCAGATTGGGGACCTTAAGCCTGATTTATACCACCGAGATGCAGGCAGAACCCTCTTTTTGTCACACCAGAGTTAATAATGTGTTGAATGGAAGAAAATGTGTTTGTACCCCCAAAGCCCTATTAGTGTGTTCTTTAGCTTTAATCAAGCTGCAGAACTATGAGATGTCATTGGGCAATGCTTAGGTTATAATGTGTAGTGAGTGCAAAAGTCCTGACAGAAAATGTATGTGTATGATTTTGTAAGGAGAAAAATAAAAAGAAAGAAACCCTCTACATTAAAAAAGACCAGAAAGAAATATCATGAAATGTTACTCGTTTTATGTTATGATCACAGATTTGTTTGTTGTTCTCTCCCTTTCTGTATTTTCTGAAATTCTTAATGATCATGGATTTTTAAAATAATAAATGGTTCATTTATTCATTCAGCACATAGCTTCCAATCATTAAGTTTAGAGCTTCAAGGATGATTAAACTATTTATCTGCCCTGAAGACACATACAGAACTCTAGGAGAGACACGACTCGACACAAAGTGAATAGCTGCCATGAGTGAGGAACGCTTGAGGTCCAAGTGTGAATCAAAAAGGTAGTGCCCATTATACCTGTGTGCAGAGTCAAAATTTAAAAACAATTAAAACACATTGTATTGACAATGTTCCATATACATGAAAGAAAAAATACTGTCTCTTTGACTCTAGGTTGCTCTCTCCAGTTACATTTGTGTTTGAGAGGATTGGAACTAAAAACTGAGATGACCCTCTTTGTAGGGGCTGAGTAAGGATCACGGGGTATTGTGGTTGTCAATTTGAGAAATGCAATCAGTCAGTCTCTCTGAATCCTTGTCTCCATCCACAGAGGCTGCAACTTTGCTGATGCATCTTTTGAATGCTATTATATTTGCAGTTACCAAGCTTCTGTGGCTCATGTGTTTTAGAAAGTTAATCTTCCTTTTTTATTTTAACTACAACTGAAGCATATTCCTTTTAGCAAAAAGTACAGCAATAAAGAGCTCAACAAATTGGTTAGAAATCAGTTTTTAAAGAGGGAATATGAGCTCTGAATTGGGTCTCACAGGGTTTTCCAAAGAGATTGTGCATTAACTTGGACTCATTGCTGTTTATTTTGGCTGTTAAGAAATCTTTTTGGAGTGTTTGCCAATTTTTAGCATCCCATCCATGTTGCAAGTGGTTGGGTTTATTAACATCGATTATCTCCGGGTCAAAGGAGTGTTATCCATTTGTTACACAAACATTTATTTAGTGCCTACTAGGTGCCTGGCCTCTACTCAGAGCTAGTGCAATAGCAGTCAGCAACAGACAAGGTCCTTACCTTCTGAAGAGATGACAATAAAAACATAGATAAGTAACCATGGAAATAGGTGGTAGAAGCACATGATGTGAACACAGAGGATGGCTATGGAGGTTGTGTGCAGGAGTCTGCCTCTGTAACTATCAATCCCCGATGCTTGATGTCTTTAAAATGTGCTGTTCATTTTGATCAAATTTGGTGTTGGTCGTCTTGCTACAGTGGACAGTACCTGGGCTTTGAAGTCAGAGACTTCTAAGTGGTTCAACTCCCAGGAGAATTCTATAATGGATCTGAACCTCAGTTTTCTCATCTCTGTTTTGCAGACAAGGCTGCACACTGCCAGTGTTGGTGTGACAGTGAAATGGGTTAGGCGAACAGTCTGTGGAATGTATTAGGGGCTCAAAAACTGAGAGGGATTGATTCATATTCTTTTTATGTGATCTCTATCTCCTATTGCTCACTCGTTGAGATTGCTGGAATTCTAAGTCTAACAGTTTTGCCTTCTGTAAAAATCTCCAGAAAAGTAGTTACGCAGATGCACTTGTGTCTTTTCCAGTTGTCTTTTAGTGTAATTTACTTGCCAGGTGTGGTGAGCTGCACAATAGCCTCCCAGAGATGTCTAGTTCTCATCCCAAGCACCTGTGAGTGTGTTTACCATACGTGTTGAAACGGGCTTTGCGGATGTGATTAAATGAAGAGTCTTGAGATGGGCTGGTTATCCTGATCATCTAAGTGGGCCCTGTGCTGTAATCACAACAGTCCTTTTAAGAGGGAGGCAGAAGTTCAGAATTATAGAGAGAGGGTGATGTGTGGATGGAAGGAGAAGGAAACAATGAGAGAAGATGCTACACTGATGGCTTTGAAGATGGAGGAAAAAGCCCTGTGCTAGAAAATGTGGGAAGTCTAGAACAGTGTTCCCTGAACATTTTGGCACCAGGGACTGGTTTCATGAAAGACAGTTTTCCCACAGACTGGTGGGGGTGGGGGTAGGAGATGGTTTAGGATGATTCAAGTGCATTCCATTTATTGTGTACTTTATTTCTATTATTATTATTATACTGTAATGTATAGTGAAATACTTATACAACTCATGATAAGGTAGAATCAGTGGGAGCCCTGAACTTATTTTCCTGCAACTAGACCATCCCCTCTGGGGTGATCAGAGCCAGGACAGATCATCGGGCATTAGATGCTCATGAGTATGCAACCTAGATCCCTTGCATACATAGTTCACAATGGGGTTCGTGCTCCTGTGAGAATCTGTCATTGCTGATCTGACAGGAGGTGAAGCTCAGGTGGTAATGTGAGCGATGGGGAGCAGCTGTAAATACAGATGAAGCTTCACTGACTCGCCTGCCACTCACCTCCTGCTGTGCTACCCCATTCCTAATGGGTCTTGCACCAGTACTGGTCCATGGTTCAGGGACTGGGGACTCCTGCTTTAGAAGATAGAAAAGGCAAGGAAACAAATGGCTTTTCCCCCAGAGCATCCATGAGGAATGTAGCCCTGGAAGCCCATCTGAGACTTCTGACCTTCAGAACCATAAGATGGTAACTGCTCCACCAGGTTTGTGATAATTTGTTACAGCAGTTATAGAAAATTAATATACCGGGGAAGCCAAGACACCCCGCCAGGGCTGTAGGCAACAAAAAGAATAGAGGTGTCTGGGTTGGTTTAGACAGTGATTTCTGAAGCCAGCATACCTGGGTTTGAAGCCCAGCTCCACTTCCTACTAACCACTTTCACATTGGGTGGGCAGAGCACGTTGAGACCCTGGGCTGTCAGATTCCACAGCTCACTGTCTCCCCTAGGAATGCAGGCTGACTAGGCTGCCGGAGACCCTCTTGGTGATTCTGCACAATGGTCTGTTTTTAAGAGATCCAACAGCATCTCTCTAGGTTCATAGTTTCTGACCATGGCTGTGCATGTGCACAGTGTTTTTTTTTATATTTCATAATGAAAAGCATGAATAGTGAAAATAAGTCTTTCTTTCACATTCATCTTTCATCTCATTTGTCTTTCCTATGAAAATCATTGTCATCTTCAGAAAATGATGTTCTCTTTATGCCTCAGTGTGCCTTCCATAAAATGGGACAAAAGTTAGTATATGTTTAGGATATTTAAGAACATTGGCACATTGTTAGTGCTCAATAAATGTAAATGGTTATTAATACAATGAGTTCTTATTGGAATGAATTTGCTGACTCCCTGAATAATGGAAGTTAGTATACACATACATTTCCACAGTGAGAGTCTCTTTCAGTATGGGGCCAGTGGCAGTTTCTTTTCCTTCCTGTTCGCGTGTGAAACAGGAGATGCAATTTGGATGACAGGCACTGCTGCTTTTCAAAACTCTTGTTTTGTTTCTGGGTTGTAACTCGAAATTGATGTTGATATTGTAGCAGCCAAATAAAGGGGTGCCTTTTGACCTTGTTGCAATTCTGTATGTCTCTGGTAGATTACAGGCTGCCTTCTTGCTGCTTTGCAAAAGATTTATTCCCCTAATAGTTCTGAAAACCAGAGAGAAGGCATATTCATGTGAAATCCTGGTGATTTTTCTAAGTTTACCTAGTTAGTTTAATACCATAATCTAATGTAATTTTATATCTCTAAAACTGAAGGCTAGCCAATTGTGTGAATCTAGCCTAAGAAATAATTATGAATTCAGTAAAAATGTTCACATACAAAGATGTTTATTGCAGCACTATGAAAACCAGAAAAAATTGGAGTAAACCAAAATGTCATGTAATAGTAGAGTTATTAAATATATTGTGGGTTAGTCACTCAGTGGAATATTATGCAGTTAGTTGAAAAGGTAGTTATAATGCCTTTTCCATAATAAGGAAAATATTCACAATATACTGTTAAGAGAAACTGAGAGTCAAAATTGTGTTCAATATGATTGTAATGCTTGTAATGATATAGCTCACACATTAACAGCCTGGTAGAAAATATACCAAAATGCTGGTATCCATTGTGAAAGTGGTGGAATTATGAACTGTTTTTTTCCTACTTTCTATTTCCCATATATTTAGTAACATAATTATTTAAATCTCTAAGAAAAAAAATTAAATGCAAACATAAAGCAATAAGCCAAAGCTCCAAAATAGTGTGGAAGATGTCCAAGAAAATTATGACTGCACACATTTATAATTCTAAATTAAAATGCCTCAGGAGTTCTAGTTTCCTGGATTAGTGCTAATGGCAGGAAGGCTGGGGTGAGAAATTTTGGCCATTAGCACTTCATGGGGTATGTAGAAACTGTTTTAGCACATACACTTTCTGGCTTTAAGTCAACTGATTTGGTTTTATGAGACAAAGAAGAGTTTTGCTTTCCCAGATAATTCAATTGTGATCATTTCAATAACCTTCATTCCAGCACAAGGACAATGGAGAAAAAAAGAGTCATCATATTTATGATTTACTGAGGGCTCCCTATGTGCCAAACTGTGTGTGGAATGCTTTTTATGTATTGTCCTATTTCAGCCTAACAACTCTGGTAAGTGGGTCCTATTATACAGATTTCATAGATGAGACGCTCACTAAAGTGAGCACACCAAGCCCAGGGTGTCTCATTGGGTGGGCAGAGCACGTTCAGACCCTGGGCCATCGGACTCCACAGTTCACTGTCTCCTCCAGGAGCTCAGCCTGACTAGACTGCCCGAGACCCTCCCGGTGATTCTGCACAATGCTCTGTTTTTAAGAGATCCAACAGCATCTCACTAGATTCATAGGTTCTGACCATGGCTGTGCATGTACACAATGGTTTTTTAAAATTTCATAATGAAAAGCATGAATAGTGAAAATAAGTCTTTCTTCCACATTCATCTTTCATCCCCAGTTTGTCTTTCCTGAGAAAACCATTGTAAATAAGGAGCACTAAATAAATATAGATACAGAGGCCCATTTCCAAGCGCAATCACTTAGAGTCTTGTAGGCCTTGAAAATCTCTGGATTTTTAACAAGTTTCGCAGATAATTTGGATGAAGGGCCTGAGGCTGAGGACCATCACTACCATGATATAGTGACGTCCAATTGAATAAAAATAATAGCAATTTCACCCTTTTTATGTCAATAATATTTCAGCTGCATGCAGCCTTTTAAAAAGATAGATGTTTGATAAAGCAAGTTAATTTTTCTTAGTTTTACAAAAATCTAAAAATTTTAGAGAGTGGTTATTTTAGTTGGAGATGTTTTTGAGCAGAAGTGGAATTGAAAATTGATCTGAAAATCCCATCTGTCCTTGGGTATCAACTGGGATACTGGAAGGAACATTGGACTTGCTGAGACTGGGGGTCTTAGCCAGCTGAGGATGCCCTACCAAGATACTGCTATAAACTGGTGGCTTAAATAACAGACATTTATTTCCCACAGTTCTGGAGGCTGGGAATTCAAAGATCAAGGTACTGGCTGGGGTTAGGGCTTCAACACATGAATTTTGGTGGTGGGAGGTGGACACACACATTCAGTTCATAAAACGGGGAGTCCATAACACAGGGCTTCTAATCCTCTCCACCAATGAGCAGCTGAGTGCTCTTGAGAAAGTTACTCCTGTTTTCAGACTATGAGATAGTCTGATTGGACCCGTTCAGGTATATCGAAAGTGCTCTCCAGAGGAGCTTAGAGCCTTCTTTGGGGCTGAGATGGAGGGAGTGTTAACACCGCAGCTGACAGCTTTCTAAGTCAATAGTTTAGCCCCTTCCCACCCTCATCATTCCACCAGAGCAGCTTCTTCTTATCTATACATACATACTTATCCATATATGCATACATACATACATACATACATTCTTATCCATATATCCATACATACATACAGACATTCTTATCTGTATATATATACATATATACTTATCTGTATCTGTATATACGTACATACTTATCTGTATATACATACATACATTTTTTAAGAGACAAATATTTAATGTTGTAAAAGACTTAACATGATTTGCAAACTTGACCTGATTGAGTTATTTGAACACTGTATACAGATATACATATATACTTATCTGTATCTGTATATACATACTTATCTGTATATACATACATACTTTTTTTTTTTTTTTTTGAGACGGAGTCTTACTCACTCTGTTGCCCGGGCTGGAGTGCAGTGACGCAATCACGGCTCACTGCAACCTCCACCTCCTGGGTTCAAGCGATTCTTCTGCCTCAGCCTCCCGAGTAGCTGGGACTACAGGCATGCGCCACCATGCTTGGCTAATTTTGTTTTTTGTAATTTTAGTAGAGATGGGATTTCACCGTATTGGCCAGGCTGCTCTCGAACTCCTGACCTCATGATCGCCTGCCTCAGCCTCCCAAAGTGCTGGGATTACAGGTGTGAGCCACCAAGCCCGGCCTACATTCTTATCTGTATATACGCACATATATACATTCTTTTTTTTTTTTTTTTTTTTTTTTTTTTTGAGACACAGTTTTGCTCTTGTCACCCAGGCTGGCGCGACCTTCGCCTTCTGGGCTCACTGCAACCTCTGCCTTCTGGGTTCAAGCGATTCTCTTGCCTTAGCCTCCTGAATAGCTGGGATTACAGGTACCCACCACCACACCCGGCTAACATGTGTATATATAATGTGAAGGAGCTGCTCTTCTGCAATGAGTGTATAAAATATTAGTTAAGTCCAGGCTGTGCAGATTCCACCAGTTTTTGTTTGTTTGCTTTTTGTTTTTTTTACTAGTGCTCTTTGTCTTTCCCAGGATCCAATTCAGTAGACCACATTGCATTTTGTGACTTATTTGATTTCGCCACTGATTAAGATTTTAGCCAAAGCAATGTTTCTAGAATGACAGTGAAAGGAAATGTGTGATATCCACTGGATGAGCCTCTGGCCAGGTGTCCTCCACTTGATTAGGCTCGTGGCTAACATCAGTGCAGGTAAACAAGCCAGGTCTTTGGAGTTAGGCACAGCTGGTCTAAATTTTACTCTCTGGAGGATATTGGACAAGTCTCTGAGCCTCCCTGAATATCGGATTCTCATCTCTAAAATGGGAGAATAATAACTACTTTGCAAGTTCTGTGGATGAAGTGAATTTGGCACAGAATACAACTTTAAATGGCATTTTTGCTATGATGGCTATTTCCTAGGTCCACAGGGTGCTATTGACCTCGAGTTAAGGGCTGTCTGGGCTGTACCACCAATGGGGCTGTACCATTGGTGTTACCCACCTGACACTCTTGTTCCATGCCCAGCAGAGCCTCTTAAACATTTACATGTGCTTGAAATAATTCAGAGCCGCTTGGTCTCCTGCTCCAAGGAATGACACTCTGGTATCTAGTGTTTTAATCATACTGTTGAGATGGGATTTAAAACAAGCACTTGAATCAGTTGTTCCAAAATGGAAAAATATTACACAATTAATACATGTTAATCAGAAAAATTAGAGTGGATGAATAAACAAAAGGAAGAAAATAGAAATCAGCTGTAATCAGACCACCCAGCAATAACCCTGTTATCATTTTGGGATCTACATCTGGAAAGATACATATTCTCTCCCTGTCTCTTTCCCCCTTTGAAGATTTAATAAAATTGAACTATGCGTTTCATTTTGTGTATCCTATTATCTCTTACTATATATGATCAATTTTTAAATAGTAAAATATAATTCTACAGAGTAATTTTTAAATTATAGTATATGGATGTGTTAAAATTGTCTTCACTAATTCCCTATTGTTGGATGGTATGGTTGTTTTTAATTTTTGTTTTTGCCAGTAACATCGTAATAGGCATCCCTCAAGTGAACTCTTTGTGCATCATTTTCCAATTAGGAAGTTCGAAGCTGGCAGCATACTCAGCCCCCACCCTGTTTTCCTCTTACTTCCCTTTACAGAGTCCCTTGTGTTGCTTGTGTATGCGTGTCTTCCTAGGTGGACCGTAAACTCCTTTGAGAGCAGCGAGCACACATAGTTCATCTTCATTTTTCCTCTCTAATACTTAGCACTATTGGGTGTCCTCAGAGTGCTTCTACCCTTAGCCTGTTATCCCAAATTTGCATCCCCATTACTGGTTCTGCTTGGATATTTGATGTCTGCCTTCTCAGCTCTGGTCTATACTCTCACTCATTCAACAGAGAGCTATTGAATATGTATTAGGTGCAAAGTGTGGATCCTGGCGAGGAAACTGTGGCAAATAAGACAGAAAAAAGTCCTGCCTTTAGGGAGTGGTGTTGTAGAGTAGAAGGCAGACATCAAGCCAGCAAGCAAATGCAGTGATTATTCAAACAGTGTAAGTGCTGCAAAGACCAGAAAGCAGTTAAGAGAATGGAAAATCTTGGAGAAGGGGTGGGTAGCTAGTTTAGGTTTAAGGAGTGGGTCAGAGGTTTCTTTGAGGAGGCAGCTTTTGAGTAGAAATCTAAATGATGCAAAGTTGTGACCAGTGAGTCTGGGGGCACAAACTCTTCCTACAGAGACTAACAGCTGAAAGGCACTGCAGCAGGGCAATCGCCACAGGAAGGACAGTGAGATGGCAGAGGACAGAGCAAGCGGGGTACCAGAGGTGAAGCCAGAGGGGTTGGACACAGGCTGGGTTATGCAGGGTCTTGAAGGCCCTGTGGAGGAGTTTAACTTTTATTTGAAGGTCAATAGGAAGGTCTTGAAGGAAGCAGGAGAGGGACATGACCTCATTTCCATTTTTAAGAGATCACTTTCCTGAAATTTGATCTTCAACTATATTATCCAGGTTATAAACACTCCGCAGGGAGAGTGATAACTCTTTAGCTGGTATTGGCTAGGAGGAAGCAACAGGGTTTTGTGAACTTGAGTTCTCTGAGCCTTTCAGGTCTCTTTCTGTGGCAGATACTGTTAATAAATTGATGTCCATTTCCACCTCTGCCTCTGCTACCACAGTCCCGATTCTACCGGGTGGCAATACATGCCCAACTATATCCTCACTTCCCAGTTGCCTTTGTGGGAGGGCTTGGGAGGCATCTGACAGGAGTCTTGCTGATAAGGCATGAGCAGGCACCTTATGGGAAATTCTGAAAAGGCTTTTGCTTTCCTGATGAAAGGACACAGATCCAATCAGCACATCCCTGTGTCCTACTCCACTTGCCTCTGACACAGATACAATGTCAAGTGCAGAGCCCGCCTGCTGTCATTCGACACAAGCGCGAGGATGAAAGACAACATGTTCAGGATGAAACAGTGGAACGAGGGAAACAGCTTCATTCCCTGATGTCTTTAATGAGCAGCTGAACCAGTGCCAGGGACCCCCTGACTTCTTGTTATAGGAAGAAATAAAATTTTTTACTAGTTTAAGCCATGGTTGTGTGTATTTTCTGTAGCTTGCAACTAAAACATTCCTAACTGATACACTTATGATTGAGAAAAAGTGGGAACAGACTCTGTTATTCATTCCATGGAATATTATGCAAATCATTGAAGTTCTGAATATCTCAATGTACATTAAAATTGAAGCAATTACTGAACCCAACTTACGAATTGTTTGTTTTGGAATAAGGGCTTGTGATCACAGATGCTTTGGGGATGTGCTGTTAAATTGCCACTCAATATAAGAATGAGTTCTATTGTGCTGTGCAGACATTCCTTACTCGAGAAGTGATTAGTCTTGCTTTCTCTCTCAGACTGTTTGGTTCCCATGCCCTTGGTTCCCATTAAGAATAAAATGACAACCCTACCCCAGTCAACCTGCTCTGACTATGCCGCTGTAAAGTCATAAATGCTTAGCCAAGATCAGAGAATATACTAAGTGATCCTAGTCATTGACTCATGCAAATACTTTTGAGTTTGACCCTTTTCCTGTTCCACAGTGAAATTACTGAGGTGGATCTTCCTGGAATAATCTCTCTGAAGTATAAGTTATAATACTAGCATAAAAAAACACTTGTTGTATTCTAGATACTTTATAAGTGTTAACTCTAATCATCATTTAAACTTCACCATGATTTACAGACTAGAGATTATTTTCCTGGTGAAAATCAGGACTGAGAAGGATTAAGTGATTTTCCTAAAGTCATAGAGCTAAGCAAGAAGAACTAGTACTCAGATATATCTGGTTCCAAAACTGTTTGTGTCTTCAGGGATCCTTAGGCCCCATGTATTGTGAGAAACTCTCTTCTAGCAAGCTACTTGCTGCTTCCATGAACTGCATAGAAGGAGCAGCTCATGGTTTTGGTCTTTTTAAAAATATATATAAAAACATCTATATCTATGTGGATATTTATTGTAGCCAGCTTGCGATATAACAAAAAATGGGAAACAATTTAAATGTCAAGTTAAAGAAACTACTTAAATAAACTAAGGTGAATCCATTTGACTAAATGCCTAAAATAGATTCATTGTAAAGAGCTGAAAAACAGTAAGTACATTATTAGTACATGATATGTTTGTATATGCATAGAAACGTACTCTAGGAGGATACTGAACTAAAATATATTGATAATAGTATTTTTATGAATGTTAAAAATAGAGGACATTTTTGTTTTTAAAATTTAGGTATTTCATAATACAGAAAAAAACCTGTTTGAACAAAACATTAAAAATACAACTATTTTACTGGAGTTGGGCAATTCTTGGAGCACAGCAATATTGCAAGCAGTTTTAGTTGTTACACCATTCAGAAACACACCATTTGTAGTGGGCTGAATAGTAGCCCCCTCAAAGATGTGTCTACCCCAAACCTTGAATGCAACCTTAATTTGAAATAGGGTTTATGCAGATGTAATTAAGGATCTTGAGATGAGATCATCCTGGATTAGGGTACACCCTAAATCCAATGTATCCTGAGAAAAGAAGGGGAAAAGAGACAGAAAAGAAGGTGAGGTGATGATAGAGGCAGACATGGGAGTGTTGTGCCTACGATCCCGGAAACCCCAAGGATTGCCTGTAGCCACTAGAAGCCAGGAGACAGGCAGAGGATGAATGACCTTGCAGAGCCTCCAGAAGGAACAAACCCTGTCAAAGCCTTGATTTTGGATTTTTGATCTCCAGACCTGCAAGAGAATAAATTTCTGATGTAAACCACCCAGGTTGTGGTAATTTGCTAAAGCAGTCCTGGGAAACTAACACTGCATTACTAGAGTAAGAGGATGAGACAGAATGAGACCAGCATTGAACATCCAAAATGAATAACACAGAGCGAAATTGATTGCTGACTCCAAGAGGGAAGGGCTGTGCTGCCTGGGCACATTCTTCTGAGCAGAGCCGACTGTTGGGCTTGCATAGTATTTTGGGGAAGCACGGAACTCAGAGACAGGCAGATTTTCAGGCACCTAAGTAGCTGACATGATCTGTAGAGAGTGATTATTTGGGGGAGATTGTGGTGATTTTGTGAAAATGTATCTGCTTATCATAAAAATTTCAAGGAATTTTATTTAAAAAAAAGAAAACAGAAAAAAGCAAAGCAAAACAAACTTTCACCTCTCAGAAGTCATTTTGCCAACATTTGATGAACATCATTCCAGATTCTCTGAGGCACAGGTTTAGCCAGAAGCCTTGCTGGATATAATTTTACAAAAATAAGTTCCTACTATGCATGCTATTTTTATAAAAAATGATTGAATGTAAGGTTACTTGAATGTATCAGAATAAAAATAAACTAGAATCCAACTGAAGGAATTACTGAACTTCAGATATTTCTAAGGTTAGATGACAACTATGAAAAACAATTCCAGAATTTAGTGTCATTTTGCTTTTTAAAACTTTGTATGTTTTAACTTTATACAATATTTATTTATCTTCTGCCATGAAAGAGGAGGGTTTTATTTATTTCATTTTTCCCTTCCACCCCTAGCCTCTCAATTTTTTTCAGTTACATTATTATTTTTGGATTGCCTGCAATTATAACATTTATATTCTTTTCTGTCAAATAATTCCCACAGAATTATTTGCTTAGTCTTGATTCAGTTTTGTAAAAGATCTAACACTTGCTCATGTCCTTATTTGGTGGATTCTCCATTGCTGGGTGTTTAATTTTGATTCATGTCTTGCTATGCTAGATTTCATCATCAAATACTTTTCAAAAAGGGCTTTGTTAATACAGTCCTTGAATTCTTACATGTTTAGGAATGCCTGCCTGTTTCTTTTATAGTTATAGCATAGCTTGGCTGAGTGAAAAAAAACTCTTGGGTCACCTTGTCCCCTTAGAACTTGGTAGAGGTTGCTCTGCTATTTTCTGGTGTTGAGGATTGTGGTGGAGACTAAAGTAACCTGCCAGGCTCCGCTTGTGATATCTGTTCTCTAAACAACACATACAAGACATTTTCCCTTGAATTTTCACAGTCCATATCTTGATGTTACCAATCTTGCTTATTTTTCCTGGGATATGGTGTGCCCTTTAAATTTAGGGAAAGCTTTTTTAAACTCAAAAAGCTTTTTTGAATTGACTTTAAGTTTTTTCCTGTTCCTTTTTTTCTGTTCAAAATACCAATTTGGGTATGTCAGCCTCCCTTTTGCTTTAGTTTGTGTTGTCTTCTCTGTAATCATTTTTATCACATTGTTTCTGTCTTTCTCATTTCGTGTGATATCTGAAGCTTTCCTGTGCTTTCAATAGCATTTATCTGTTTTCTGTTGACTTTGAAGTTGACTTTCATGTCTATAATTGTTTTATTTCATTGATTTCCTGAGCTCTGCTACTTTTCAACTGGTCTTCATCTTATTTCTTTTCTGATCATTTCTATTTCGTTTTTAAACTTTCTTTTCTGAGAAACTACGATGTTGATTCATCTAAGACTGAAGGGAACTGATCTCTGTGTTCTCTGGTGGTGGATCATTTATGATGTATGTAATTTTGTATCTGCCTTCTGTTTTTGATTTTTCTACTTGTTTCCCCCCTCTTGCAATACCCATGCTGGGACCCTTGCCTGGCTTTGGTACTGGTATTATTCAAATGTGATGAGATGCCTCCAGCTATTTGGCCAACAACAGTGCAGAGGGGGCTTGCAGCATTCAGTTAACCAGGCCCCAGTAGGTTTGTGGTTTCTGTTCTTCCTACTCAGCTGGCCTTGATGAAACATCCCCCTCAGGTTTTGGTGTCCAGGAGGCCAGTGTGGCTCAGGTTGAAGCACTTAAAGATGCAGATTGTGTTGTGGCTGCAAGGTCGCTCCTCCCCATACACTCCTCATTCCTTTCCAGCCCAGGCATGGTCTCCTCATCAGAGACTATCCCTAAACAACAAAAATGATATGTTTTCCCAGTTCCTCCTCATTTATTTGCCACTGCCTTCCCCCTTGCTATTATGCAACATGGAAATAGCTCTCTAAAGGGACTATTCTGACTTCTTCTATGTGTGGTATGCAGCACTGGGGTGCGCCCGCTAGTATTTCCGGTTCTGTCCTCCTCTCAGACACTTGGCAGGATCACCCTTCCTCATCTCTAAAATTAAGCTTGGCTAGAAGCATTGTGTGGGCAGTTAACATGAATTACCTGCATGTCCCCTTTCCCCTCCATGGTGAAATCTGAAGCCTTATGCTGTGATGGGGGTATCGGGAAATGGTGATGGTGGCTGGGTCCTGAGTGCCCACAATGAACAGAGACCCTGATTGCTCCATAGTGAGCATGTAACATAAAGGCCTATGTATTTATGCATCAGTACATAAACCTTTTTGCTGTTTGAAGCCACTGAGATTTGGGATTTGTTGGTTAGTGCTGCCTAACTTAGCCTCTTTGATTAATACAGGGCAAGAAAAGCCAATAATTTCTACAACAAACATTAGGAAGCCTGGGAATTGAGAAGGTCATGAGGTCTGGCTGGAAGGTGTGGATGAGAGCAGACCGTTCATCATCCAGTCAGGACACTGACCAGCTTTAATGGTCTCCTTGAATGTTGCAGGGAAAATATTGTGCAATTTCCAAAGTTAGAGTTTCTTGTTGCAGAAGGTTTCAGATTTCTTGTGTTCACCAGAAAACAAAACAATGGAACTTAATCCTTTTCTGTTTCTCTCCACTCCCTTTCATACAAATATGTCTTCTCGTGCACCAAATTTAATGCTGTTGACAGCATTATTTACTGCCACTGAACATACTTGGTTGATTTATGACAGATTATACTGATCATCTATATCCCTCAAAGAGCCATGGGAGCTGCTGCCTTTAGATCTTTTTGCAATATACAGACTGTAATTGTTTTCTTTTTTATTTTTTCAGTCAAATTATTTATTCTCTCAACAATTAAAATATGTGTGTACAATCCAAGACATTTTTGAAGAATAAAACCTTGCATCTCTGAATTCCTGTGGGGCCTAGCAACAATGGATGATGTCTTAGTTGCAGTCTCATTTCCCTAAAATCTAGCTTGTGTGTTACAATCACATTGATGCATCTTCCCCAGAACCAGAGAAGCTAGGCTTAAATCTCTGTCCTGGCATTCACTAATGTCATGGCCTCAGAAAAATTGGATAGACTTTCTGAACTTGTTTTCTGACCCATAAAAATGTGATAATGGCAGTAGTCTTTTTAATCCCACATGAATATTGGGAAGAACAGATGATTTCATATATGGGAAAGGCCCTGGAGCAATGCCTGGCTTCAAGTGGGCACTCAGTATATACTACTTGAAAGCACCTTCCAAATTTTGCAAGTGGCATCTCAGTTCATTCATTCACTTACTTAATACCTATATACCCGGCATGCTGTGGGACAGTTGGGCTTATAGTTATACAAGACATAGGTAAGGAGGTGATAGTCAAATTAAGCTAACAGTTAAAATGAAGTGTTGTTCATATCACAGCAGTAATGTTTGAGGGGTTACTATGTGTTCAAACATTGGGCTAAGTCTTTAAATGGGTCATCACATTTATTCCATACAACAACACTATGTACATGATTATTATTATCCCCATTCCAATGGGAGGAAATCAAGGCTTAGAGATACGAAGAACCTGGCCAAGTCACAGATCATCGATTGAAATTGGTCTTGTAGTCAGTGTGACTTGGGGTGCATGTCCTTAACTACTATCTGCAGAGCCTACAGAGATATTCAGAGCTGCTGGAAGTGTTACAGTAGGTGGCTCATCAGGCATTGGCAGAGCAGGAGAGGGCTTCCTCCCCAACCCACCCACCCACTAGGAATGTCAGGTGACCATCAGTTGATGGTCAGGAAGTCAACTGTCTCTCTAAAATAATAATTGGTTGCAGTTGGCACCAGGAAAGGGCAGTTTCTCAATAGAAAACACCTGAAACTGGTGATCAGCAGGTTCCTGATAAGATCTCAGGAGTAGGGAGAGTGGTCTCAAGCATGCACATTAAGAGGCAAAATGGCAGCATTTAACTGGTACATGATCTAGGAATGCTAGACTGGTGGGGAAAGAACACCAGTTGTACGCGTGGTGAGCAAGCATACAACTCCAGTAAACGCAGTGCGCATGCTCACCTCCCAACCACTAGCAGGCCACTGTGCATATGGACAGCCCATCCCAAGGGAAGAATCAGGGGAGAGGCAATGCGAGATTCCAGAAGCACACCAGCTTATAAAGCCCCAAGTCAAAAGGTGGAGTCATGCACTTGATTTCTCACGTTGCCTGCTTGGCCCTCTTCCAAGTATACTTTACTTCTTTTCATTTCTGCTCTAATGCTTTTTAATAAACTTTCACTCCTGCTCTAAAACTTGCCTCAGTCTCTCCTTCTGCTTTATACCCCTCAGTTTAATTCTTTCTTCTGAGCAGGCAAGAATTGAGGTTGCTGCAGACACTACGGATTTGCCACAGGTAACAGAAGCAGACTGCTGCCTCAGGGGAATGTTCACAAAAGGCACTTCTGCGAAAGGGATGCCTGAGCTCAGCTTTGAGATTTGAGTAGGGCTTGTCTACTCAGACAGAGGAGTCCTGAGCCTGGACCCAGGTGGTCCCAGAAGAGATATGCTGAAGTGTTCATTGTGGAACAGAGAGTCTGTGAAGGTAGATAATGGAGGACAAGGCTTGTACAGTAGCTGGGAATCCAGTCAAGATGCTTAGCTGTAAATAAAGAGACTTGGACATCAATGGGGCGGGGGTGGGGGATCAATAGTGGATATTAAGCATGAGTCTGATATAATTAGCTTTGCCTTTAGTGTTTGGAAAATGGTTTCTAGCTATGATTCGTTAGATCTCTTGGTAACCCCAGGTGCTTTTAAAATCACCAGTTGGGTGTGGAAGAATAAAATTGCTGTCATCGCTATGGCCTATAAGCTCCTTTTGACCTAGGGCCATATTTCAGTCATGATTACATTGCTAGAGCCAAACACAGCAACTGACTCATGACTGGCACTGAAGAAATTGTTGGCTGAGTGAATGAAAAAAATGAATGAAAAACTAGATTAATGGTAGTAAAGTTGAGAAAAGAAGCAAGAAAGACTGAAATTGTGGCTTCGTTCCTTTGTGGGTCTAGTTTAGGAAGGACTCTACAGGAGGAGGGGAGGTGAGAGTGGTGGGCCTTAATTCCGCTGGGTGCTCTTGCAGCTTCAAAATCAGTTGGGATGATTTGGGTATTCTTGGAAGTAGAACTGTGTAGTCGCCAGCATCTGCTGAGAGATTTTAATTTGATTTGTTAATGAAACTCCCTGGGTGGGGCTTTGGTAGGTGGGCTGTTGGGGGTCCTATGACTACTTTAGGATCTACAGTGGAGCTGAGTGCATAGAATGTTGCTCTTTTTTATTTCTCAGAAAGCACATTCCTAAGTGAAGCCTTAAGAACTCTTGGGAATGCTCACAGCCTAGAGAGAGTTGTGATCTTCTTGTTTTTGACACTTTAAGTGCCTTGAAGTTAAGAGCCATGACTTACTATCTTCAAGCCCAGTGTGACACGGAGCTGTAAGCTCAGGCCTGTAACCACTATCCAGGTGCCTCTAGAGATAGCCAGAGGTGCGAAGGCACACTCCTGCCTCAGATTTTATGGTCACAAAGCATATTTTAGAGGAAGGGTTGTCTGAGCTCACTCCTGAATTTGAGTAGGGGATGATCCCTCAGACAGAGGAGCCCTGAGCTTAGGCCCAGGAGGTTGCAGAACAGGCGAGTAGCTATAGAGTCCACTGCGGGAGAACAGTCTCCGAGGGGTCTTAGGGGATCAGAAACTGCTGTTGCCCTGCTCCATGGCTCTCAATCCACCTCTGAGCTTACTTGAAGCTGCAGTGGGAAGTTTCTATCTGATATGGTTTGGCTGTGTCCCTACCCAAATCTCATCTTGGATTGTACTCCCATAATTCCCACGTGTCGTGGGAGCGACCCGGTGGAATCAGGGGGCAGTTTCCCTCATATCATTCTCATGGTAGTGAATAAGTCTTACAAGATCTGATGGTTTATCAGGGTTTTCCGCCTTTGCATCTTCCTCATTCTCTCTTTGCCTGCTGCCATCCATGTAAGACGGGACTTGCTCCTCCTTGCCTTCTGCCATGATTGTGAAGCTTCCCCAAGCACGTAGAACTGTATTAAACCTTTTTCTTTTGTAAATTGCCCAGTCTCAGGTATGTGTTTATTAGCAGCGTGAAAACAGACTAATATGCCATCACACTGACAGCTGCCCCCTGAGTTGCCTGTGTCCCTTTGCTGTGTCCTTATCTCTGGAACTACAGGAAAGTTAATTCAGTGTGTGGGCTGCCAAGAAGGGCTGGTTATGGAAAGCTACCCAGGAAACCCTCAGTCAATGAAGACACAGCCTCTCCTCTGCTGATGGGACAATTCTGAGGGGTGCTCTGAGGAACTCTCAGGGTCCTCAGAGGGACTGAGCGTCAGTTGCCCACAGTGCCAACCACTCAATAACACACCCGTTTTTTTTTAGCTTTATTATCCTTTTTCTGTCCCTACTCCCTGCTTTATGCATATAAATAATGTGCCCCCTAAGTCTTTGTCTTAGGGTTTTTGGAAACTAAAATATGATATGCTGCTTGGTGCTCAATAAGTAATTGCTGAATACATGAGATCTGCTCAGCTGCCCCCAGACCATGATTAACACTGGAAGCGCTGAGAAAAGACAGTGCACAATTGCACTACTTCGCCTGACCTCCAGATGGGGCTCTCCTGCTCTGCTAGATACATTTTATGGTCTTCTGTGTCAGTGCTGTCTGCCCCTGCCCTTCCCATTTGAAGGCACAGCCAGACCCTCTCAATCTCAATCATCTCCAACCTGATGGAGATTGGCTTAGGCCCACCTTGGTGGGAATTTGGAGCAGTGAGGCCCAGGATGCAGTACAAGTGGCTGAATCTTCACATTTGGGTGCTGTCAGGCTGCAGCCCTCATCCATTGCTGGTGCCCTGGCCAAGTTGGAATGACATCCGCCCTGAGGTCCTTGTGAAGGTCTCAGCCACATCCACTTACTTGTTTGGAAGGCTTACTTGGAATTTTGCAGCTTTGCTCTGACCTGGAACTCCCACTGCTTAGAGCCCTCTTCATTGCCCCCCACTTAACTAAAACTGATTTCTTTGGAGATTAGCATCTGCCCAGGTTCAAGCCCAGATTTCAGAGAAATTAGACTTTAAAGTTAAAACAGTGTCTTTGGAGTAAAAAAGACTGAGGTTTAACGTCTACTTCCACCACCGACTGGCCAGATGACCATAGGGGCAGGATACTTACCCCTCCCAGCCTCGTTTTTCTCATCTGTAAAATGGTGATACTAATATGTGTTTCAAAGAGTTTGGTTGTTAGAGACAATATATCTAAGGTGCCCTGTATTTTCTCAGCACAGAGTAGGTCTTACAATTTTCTGCTGTTTTTTCGGTGTCATTTGAACAATGGACCCTCCCTCGGCCCTGCCTTTCTCTATTTTCTCACCATCCCCCAGCTCCCAGCCCATCATGCCTCCTGGCAGAGAATGTCTGAGTTACGAGTCTGAGTATACTGGCCTCTTTTAACTGGGTTGTGGTTGTAAACAACTTTGTTTTCTTAGAGTCTATTTGGCATCCATTCATCACAGGGCCAGTTGTATTAACTATCTTTTCTTGTTTTCTGTGTTCCTGATGCTCTGGCATTTGGCTGGGGAGAGACTGCACCTCCCAGACATAGCCAGTTCTTACAGAAAGCAAGGGGGCTTGCCCAAGAGCACTCGTTTTTTAAATGCAAGAACACTAATCCAGAGTCCACGCCCCCCACCATCTCTTTTATGGAATTCTTACACATGGAGACAATATTCCCTCTTCCCTAAATCACCCCAGGGCCAGGCACAGACAACTAGGGACAGTCCCTATGCTCCAAAGCCACCAGACTTATTCCAACTAGCCAGTCCTAAGCTGTTTATCCTGCCCTGTCTTGCTTTTCCCATGGAAAACACAATGAAGGCTCTGGCCCAGGCTCTCTCCTCTCCCCCTTCTGCCCCCTGACCAGCCAGGCTCTTTCCCATGTGGCCCTGTGTGGCATTGTGTGCCCCCTCCTCTTGGGAAATAGAAGTTATAAAACTTTTCTTTCAATGGCATTAGTCTGTTTGTGTTGTCACTGAGTCACCTCCATAAATTAAAATCCCACAGGTACATTTTAAGACAGTCCTACTCAAGTTCTTTTGGGAAACAATTGAGGTGTTCAAATTGTCTTTAGTAATGAGAATCCCCTTGGGTGCTGATTTCTATCCTAAGGCACTTTTGGATGCCTTAGGTAAAAAAGTACCAGGGCCAGGCCTTATGGTTCAAGACCTGATACCCACCGTCATCTCTCCTGTGATCCCCAGAATGTGAAGAGTAGAGGGTCTAGTTCTATCGGAATCCAACACGTTTGTAATTTTTGAAAATTATAAAAAATATGTTTGTCATAAAAACAAAAATGATATAGAATTACACAAAGTAAAATGTGGGAGTTCCCACACACAGATCCCTTCCTTTGGACCCAATTCCTCAAGGATTCCCACTGTTCATACTTCTGTGTGTGCATTCTTCCACCTTTTGAGACTCTGCACAAACATGTACACATATGAGGATGAATTTCTTTTTGAAATGGAATCCAAACATACCTATTTTCTGCAACATGCTCTTTTCACTAAATGATATATGGTGAATACCTTTCTCTGCCTAGCATTCTGCAGTATGAGCTGACTGTAAGTTATCTGGGCATTCTCCCACTGGGCACATTTTGGTTGTCTTGGATTTAGCCACTGTTTCTTGAGAGCCCACTCTCCATGTAGAAGGCTGGCAAAGCCTATACAATCTGCCCTTGGGTTTCACCCCAACTTCAGCTCCTGTTATCATCCCTTGCACCTCTGCCCCAACCACATTTACCTTACGTACTTTCCTCAAGTGTTCCAAACATGCTCCCACTTCAGGGCCTTTGCATGGGACTTTCCTTCAGCCTGGAATGTTTACACTTTAGACCTTCACAGGCTCATTCTCTCACTCACCTCCTTCAGGGTTCTGCTCAAACATCATGTACCTGTGAGCCTTTCCCTTCCCCCCTACATGAAATAGAGCCCTCCTGCCTTGGTCCTACCCACCCCCTCTCCCCTTACTTTCCCCCTTAATGCAGTCACTGTATGATGTAGGAAATGGTTACTGGTTTCTTATCTGTCTATCCTCATTAGAAAGGAAGGCTTGTGTGGGAACAGAGTTTCTGTCTGGTTCACTGCTGTGTCTCTTATATCCAGAAAGGGCCCAGCACATAGTAGGCCTCAACAAACATGCAAATGAGTGATTAGCCCTGTCTTGGTGCTAGAGCTCTCATGGTGTCTAGTTGTTACAACTACCCTGTGGAAGAGGAGGGTTTGCCTTATTTTAAGGTTGAGGAAACAGGCTCAGAGAGGTGAACTCCCTTGCCCCAGGTCACACAGCAAGGAAGCTACCTGGAGTGGTGATTATCAAATCCATTGGTCCTCAGAATTTCCAGGGACATCTGTTAAAGGCAAAGATGCCCAAGCCCTACTTCACATTTCCAGAATAAAGATCTTTGGTGTGGGGCTCGAGAGTCTGCATTTTAACCTGATCCTAGATTATTCTGAGAAAGGGCAGGGTTGAGAACCTTTGGCTTCTAGTGTGATAAAGCTTTCCTGGGGGCCTCCTTCTAAGATTTAGCAGCCTGGGGCCTGTAGGTTCTTACCACAGTGGAAGAGTCCTGCAGAATGGCCTGCAGAAGAGTGTGGGACCCACGTTGTTTCCAGCTAGAGGGAGACTAGTCTGTTTTCACGTTGCTGATAAGACATACCTGAAACTGGGTAATTTATAAAGAAAAAGAGGCTTAATGGACTCATATTTCCACATGGCTAGGGAGGCCTCACAATCATGGTGGAATGCAAAAGGCAAGTCTTACATGGCGGCAGACAAGACAGAAAAGAGGGCCAAGTCAAAGAGGTTTCCCCTTATAAAACCATCAGATCTCATGAGATTTATTCACTACTATAAGAACAGTATGGGGGGAACCACCCCCATGATTCAGTTATGTCCTACCAAGTCCCTTCCACCACACGTGGGCATTTTGGGAGCTACAATTCAAGATGAGATTTGGGAGGGGACACAGCCAAATTATATCAGAGTGTGTCTCCCAGACCAGCTCAGGATCTCTGTTCATGGGCTTTTATTGCAGTCATGATGGTGACTTCCTTGTTGGAGGATAGCAAACTCCCAGGCGGCATTCACCTGTTTTCCTGGTTACTCTCACCTGTACGTTTTCATTTCACTGAAATGTCTCTTGAAAATCCCGTGTTGCTCCTTTCTATATCATAATTATTGGTGTTTTTTGCTAGGTGAGGGAGAAAGGAAATAGGCCCACAGGGAGGCAAAACAGACTCACACAGAATGCCTGGCCCAAATGCCACCCACATCACACCCTCTGCTCCTTCTGCCGGCACCTGAGAGATGCTTGGCATCATTCCATGCTCAGAAAAGTGAGGAAGTTGGGCTGTACCAGGTCCTCCCTGGAGAGGCTGAGCTGGGGCCCAGGCAGATGTGAATGTGCCTCAGGGCTTCTTGGAACGTGGAAGGCAGGGCTAGTGTCTTTGGGTGAGGGCTGCTTCCCTGCACAGGTGCCTGTGATGGGGCTGAAGGGGCACTGGGCTTGAGGTGAGAGGTTTGGTTCACACACTGGCAGTTCACACTCCATTGTGTGTGTACCTTGGTTCTGCAAGGATGCTGTATCCACTGAGAAGGCTGTGGTGGAAAATGAATGAGGTGATTTAAGTAAGCGCTCCCTAGATATATACAGGTGTGAATCATGGATCTGATGAATGTGCAAGCCCAGTCTTCTGGCAAGAAATGGAGTCTCTTTTCTCAATATCTGGATGAATGGAGGGTTTAGGGATTCAGATAGAAGAGCATTTAAATTCAGCTTGGTGTCTATGGCACATTCCTAAAATGTTCAGTTCTTTTTGTCCTGGCTAAAACATTCTCTAACAAATTCATTCTAATTAATATCACTCAGTCCTCAGCTTAAGTTAAACTTTCAGCTGGCTAACTATTGCTGAAACTAAATCCAGGCTGAGGACCTGGGCACTCAGGAATGCTTTCCCCACTCCCTTCCTCTCTCTCTCTCACTGCCTGTCTGTATTCATGAGACCCACGTTGCAATACCAAATTGAAAGAACATGGGTTTTGGACCTGTGTTCAAATTTCACCTTCTTAACTGCCCAAATAGTGGTGCTTCTTCTGCTTGTTGTCCCTTTTCCTCCTTTTCCTTCTCATCACAAACTGAAGTCCCACCCCATTGATAAAGCTTTCATTATACCTTATTTGTATGCAATGTTTATTATTTATAAGGCATAATTGTATATGTTATCTCCTTTGATTTTTAATAATACATGTTGTTGCTGGGAGATACAAACACACATTAATAACAAGTGTTGTTATTACTCCCGCTTTGGAGATAGGGCACTGGGACTCGCATTAGGGCAGGATGCCCAGTGGAATTCTCAGGTCTGTGCTGGGTTGCATTGGTCTCTGGGGCTTGAGGGGTGATGTCCCAAAAAAGGGCACTGACTTTTGTTGTTTACCGAACACCCAATTCCCTCTTTGGAAATAGCCTCTTAATTTTCCTTTGGAGACCTTTTCTTCTCCTTCTCTCAAAACGTACAGTTCAGGTGGGGTCTCCCCACCCATGCTCCAGTATCTTCAGGATATTCCGTGGCTCAAGTTAGAGTGATTAATTCATGGGAGAGCAGGTGACTTAAGTGAGTCCACTGAGACTGGACTGTAGGAGTCTACTCAACCCTGGGAGTCCAGGAGTCTTCTCTACTGGGATTGCTGAGCTACTAGGGTGTAGACCTGGAGTTGCTGGTGATACTGTCTCTCGTTACAAGGAGAGACCTGACCAACAGTCATACCACTTCAGAGACAAGCAGAACTGAGAGATGTGGAGAGACAGAGTTCAGACCATATGCTTAGAGCACCTGGATTCAACACAACATGAAGTCAGAAGATCTACCCCCAGACTTTAGTTATATGCATTCAAAAGCACCCTTCCCCATTTTCTTGCTTTGAGGCATTTTGAGTTGGGTGTTCCATTGCTTTCAATTGAAAGAGTGCTAACCGATGGAGTCCCCAAATAGACTGTCACTCTGGGAGGGTGGGAGGTGACAGGAACTATGGCTAATTATTTTTTTTTCTATTTTCATGAGCAAGCTGGCACTGATTAGGTGCCCATAAATGCTTGTCAATTCATTAACCATGAATTCAGTGGAAGATTAGAATGTTATTGGGAGTTTTGATCCATTACTTTAAAAGTTCTTGCACATTGGACTAATAATTCCTTTCCTGAGTGTTCAGGGAAATCTGGAATAACTTTTCTTTGGGGTTCTTCCCAGCTTGCTTTATTTTCCACTGAGACCAGCTGTAATTCACATGGATTTGCACTGGAGAAAGTTGTATTTTATTTTTAGTATTGTTTGTTCAGATTCTTTACTAAGATTTCTTACCACCTAATCTTGAAGATCTGATCTTTCTGAAATGCAAGGTGGACCATCTCACTTTTCTTCCTGTAATGTTTAATGGGCTCCTCCCCTGCTCACAAAAGGAACTCCCAGCCATGGATCTGTAGGTTTTAGGAAATACACTGATTTCATGGTCAATTTTTTGCATTAACTTGGCTAGGCTTCAGTCCCTAGTTATTCATCAAACACTCTGGGTTTTGCTGTAAAGGTATTTTGTAGATGTGATTAAATTCAATAATCTGTTGATGGTAAATAAAGTTTTCCTAGATAATCTGGGTGCCTCAATTCAATCAGTCGAAAGGATTGAAGAGCAGAGCTGTGGCTTGCCTGTGGACTGTTCCTTCCTTAGTGTTCCAGCCTGCCCTTCCTGGAGGACTCCCCTACAGATTTTAGACTTCTAGCCAGCCCCCACATCTGCATAATCTGAATCCCTGCAATATGCCTCTTAATATATATTTCCTACTCATCTGTTTCTCTGGTTGAATAGTCTTGTATACAACTGACAAATTCCTCCCTTCCCTGAAATTATAGGCATAATGGTTGTGTAGGATTATGTGGGAGTAGAAGAGAGTCCATAATCTTCATAATATCAAAGGACCTCCCTCACATCAC